>NW_009610034.1:1844-41282 GCF_000690535.1 Cariama cristata
CTGGTGGGATTCTGCTCCCGCTCCGGCCTCCGACTCTGATCCGTGCATCCCTCAATCCGGTTCCTGTCAGCTGTGGGATCCAGTCTGGGACGTCCGGGTGCCTGCCCTGCCGCGTGAGCACTGCGAGCTGCTGCGGCAAGTGGTCCTGCAGTCATCGTCGGGAAGCTCAATACTGGTTTTGTAGAGTTTTATTTCTATTAGTATTAGTGTTAATATTATTTATACTTTTTTCATTGTTATTGTTCCATTAAAGTTGTTTTAACTTTCCAACCTGTAAGTCTCTCCCTTTTCTCCTTTTCTTCCCCTTCTGGGAAAGGAAAGGGTTAATAGAGAACATCTGCCATCTGCTTTTAAGTGCCAGCCTAGCCTTAAATGGTGACATGTCATAATTTACAGACAAATCCAGAGGATTTCTAGATTCTGACTTTGTGAAAGTCTACCCATTTCATTCAACTGTTTACCGCCAGAGGAAAAGATGATGCACCAAACTCTGGCATCAAGAGCCAAAGTTGGATTGTTTTGCTGAGCATCCTCTTAGTCATGCTTTTGAAAGCAGTGGACTCCTATTGGTGGTCCTAATATGTTATCTTTTGATAAACGGTGTTGTGATCTGGTCTTCAAACATTAGGGGTTAGTGAAATTACTGTAGTTTACATGCAAGGTTGAGGGAATGTTTACTATTTCTTTCCCCCTAGCAGAAAACGTTTAGTAATGGCTGGTGGTTCTTTTTTATGGTTTTCGTTCTTTTTTATTTCTCTTCCAAACAGAGTGTGTCAAGAGAAGGGAAAGTGTCTACTCATGGCTGTCAAATTAGTGAAAGAATATTGGACTAAAAAATGCTGCACTGAAGAGCTGATTCTTTGTTTCCTTAAGGAAATTGATCCTGATCTTAAGAGGCACTTCACCTTCCATAAAGAACTTTGCCTCCACTGGGGTACATGCATCTCCTCAGTGAAAAAGAGAAACCCACCTAGTGGCAAGGTTGTCAGCTAGGAAAAGAAAAGTGTGTCCGTAGTGGAAATTCTTAGACCTTTTCAGCTTCATTTCTTTTGTAAGGTCTATATTAACATTCTCAGGTTTTGCAGCATTTGGAAAGGAGACATGGCTTTTGAGAGTTGCAGTGTACTTAAGATACTGGTGTGATGTCTATAGCTGGTGAAAGCAGCTTTTCTCTTAAATGTCTTTGTTATGCATATTAGCTTTTTGAATGTCATCTGATAAACTTTGCTAGATTTAATTAATATTGCTTGGCCTCCTTATGTTGCAAAGTCTTTACTTAGAGTAACTTTAAAAGTAAAATTACTGCTTAAGATTCATATGAGGCTAAGTCCTATCAGAAGATACTGTTAAGAGGAGTAATGGGAGGTGCTTATTTAGGCGGATAACTAGGCGTCTGCTAAGTCTTTCAGTTTGGAGAAGCTGAAACTGCTGATGAAAGGATCAGTGCCAGTTTTCAAACATATGCATTACTGTGGAATTGGAGGGGATGGACTTACTTGTAAAGACAGTACTAATGCGTCCATTAAGTGCAGTAGAAAGCTGAATTCGTAGTAATTCCGCCTAATGCTGTATATGCTAAGCAGTTGTAAGTACTAAAACTCCTTGATGTTCATATTGGCACATGTAAGCTTTTGTACCTTTAGCAATTGTGCATAGTTTCGCCATCTATGTGTGGTATGTGTGGTTTTGTTCTCAAACTGGAAAGCAGTTACTGTGGCCTTAGTGAGTGTCATACTTAATTCTAGCATGCCTGGAGATAGATGTGAGTTTTCTGATTTATGTCATGGTGATGCCTTCGCAGCTTTATAACCGTGTAAAACAGAGAAAGATGGAAACATAACTTCTTAGTAAGAACAAATGAAACACATTATATAGATGATTTTCAAGAGTTGTGACTGATTTTGATAGATTACAAACAAACAAACATCAAAACCTCTCAAACTGGAAACTACTATTGTGGCACCTTTATTTGAATTTGGTTAAAGTGCGATGTTCCTAACTTAAGAAGTAGCTTCGTGGTACTTCTTGATTAGAATTACCAGAATATTGTAAACCTGTAACTGTGTGTATTTTGTTGAGTAGGACTAATCTGTCTTGGACACTAGTTTGTAATTATCTTTAGTATCTCAGAATTATTTATTGTAATGTTGGTGTGTTGTTTTTGCTAGTTTTGAATTATAAAGGAAGATAGAAGGCTTTGTGTTTTACATAAAGTAGTTGTACTCTGAATAGATTCTAGTAATCATGTAATTAATGTTAGCAGACATACATTGAATGTTTATTTCCAGAAGTTAGTTATAACAGATATGAGTTGCATATTGATGGAATTAATTTGGGAAATAAATGCAAATGTACTTCCTTAACAATTGTTTTCAGATAATGTACATTCATTTTAAGTCATTCTCTGTGACTACTCTATCACTTTATTTTTTAGTTCACTTTGACTTTTTTTGATAAAATAATATGTAGTGCTTGTATGAACTGGAAACAATAATTTCATGGCCTGAAATTGTTCTATGCCATAAATGTGCATATGAAGTTATTTTGGAGGTATGCTTTTTAGGTGCCAGCATCAACCAGCTCAAGTGAATGCTATCAAGTGTTACCCCAATGTAAGTATTTAAAGATAGTGTGAGACTGAGATAAATGTATTTTAAAGAAAATTCATAAAATGAAATTAATATGCAGATCTTTTAGTTGTAGTTCTTGCAGTATGAACAACTTAATCCTTGTTTATACTGGCATATTTCAAAAGTTAAATACGCAGGAGCACAGGAATGAGAAATTCTGAATTGTCTCTGTAGTACGAATTTCAGTTTAATAATAGGAAAAAGACCAGAGATAAGCATTTAATTTTGAAATGCATGCTCTGCTTTGCAACATTTGCTTATGAAATAATCTAAATTATCATTTTGGTCTAATCCATCAAGATACTGATTATTGTCAGTATCTGTTGATTCAAACTGGATGACCTACTTGGAACTGATCCTTCAGCTGTCATAAGGACTGTGAGTTTAGGGGGCTACATGGAAAAACATAACATAGAGCTGCAATGTAGATGGCAATTGATTTGGTTTGCAAACTCACCCATCTTTTGTTAGCTACTGCCTTGGCTAAAACTTGTTAATTGCCTGGAAAGTGGAGGAGAGATTAATTTCCATTAAGAGGGAAAGTTTTACATGTCAGGTGTGTTTATTTTTCTACTGATGTTGCTCCACAGGCATTAGTGAAGGTGACATGGATATTTCCAGCTAAAAGCAATTTGGGTCTGACATCTTGTACAGGTTTTGGTTAGAGTTTATCTGATTTTGAAACTGATGGTCTCATCTCAGTTAAAGTAACTAATAACAGATAGTTGGTGATTCAATGTGAAGTACAGTCTCAGTGGAAAGAAAAGGAATGTCATGAAAAAATTACAGGTATACATATATATGTGTGTATGTGTGTGTATTAGCTTTGTCCGTGTCCTAACAACTCCCTCTTAGGTCTGCATGATTTTTCTATATTTAAGGATGATGCTACAACATTTGCATTTTCATATCCATCTGAAGTTGGCATCCCAGGCACATTATGTGTGCTATTTGAGCCTTGAGCTATTTCTTTCCAAGATGAGTTTACTACAGAAAAAAGTTAGGCAGCAGAGCAGATTTTGTGCTCTCACTGCTTCATGCTCAGTGTTTCATCCAGGCTTTCAGATGGGTGTAGAGACTCAAAAGTCAACACTTTTCTCAACATAGTTTGAGAAATATGTTTGCCTTGTCACAAAAAGGTTAAAATGAGAAATTCCTTCAAAGAGTTTTAATTAACATGATTTTGAACATTGTAAATTCTTGGGAAAGCTGCGCTCAATTAAAAAGTAAGATTATTTTTTTTTTCTTTGACTTTTTATATTTAGTTTTGCTGCTTATACAGCCCTTTTATTTACCCACGGATTATCTTGGCAAAATGAAATCTACACTTGCACAGAATCTTTTTGACCTGTGTATTTTTCCTGAGTAAGATAAGCTTTAAATCTTTTTCAACTGATAGCATTTCAGCTTTTTTTTCTTAGTTCCTGTACCTCAGGTATTTTAAGTGGTCTCTCATATGGCATCTGCTTCATATCAGAAGTTCAGATGGAGATGTGTCATATAAATGTAAGAGTTGTCAGTGTTAATGTGATGCAAGATGTGAATAGGATGACAAGAAGGTAGAGTACCAAAATATCAGCATCTTATGAAGTTTGCAGTGGGAACTCCATTTGTATGAACGATCTAATATGATGGTACTGCTTTCTCCCACCTTTGTTTTTCTGGTTTTTTTGTTTGTTTGTTTTATTGTGGGGTTTTTTTTGATGCTGGGTTTTTTTTGAACACCTTCTGGTTCCATTTTTCTATGCTTGTTCTAAACTATTTTTTTCTTCTTTGTATATGTCAAGTCCAGTGAATATTTGGTTGCTAGAATTCCCTAAATGAGGAAAAGATTCTCCATTCTTGAGAGGGAAAATACTGTTGTTCTTGTGCTCTGATGACTTAAAATAAAGCTTCCTTTGGGAATTTACTTGATGTTTAATGTAGAGCAAAGAATGCATACTTCACTTTATTTAGGGTAAGATACAAGAAGTGGTTTTTGAAATAGTAAGTCATAGGTAGTTTCAGAAGTATTGTAATCAAGCACAACATACAGCATTTTTGTTTTCTGAGCTTCTCAAATGCACGCACATGTTCCAAATGTTCGTTCTTAAAACGCTCTTCCCTAGGTCTTTCTCAGTTGAGAGTCTAGCATTGCAGCTCTGAGCTTCTGTGTTGGTGTTCCCATTATCCCTGGCGTCGTGTTTAGATTGAGCCTCTGCATCCACTCTCTCATGCAAGCTCTTTGGAGCTATGATGTACGAAAAAGTAACATCTGTGGTTGGTCCATTGATGGTCAAGTGTGACAAGACTTTTCTTTAATTTCTCTTGTAATGGCTGGGATTCTGCATCCACATGGATAATCTGTGTTGCTTGCGGCATTGTCCCGCAGCTAGTGTGGTTTTCTTGGACATGGGCTGTCATAATAACAAGCCTTCAGTGAAACATTGTAGTATTTCAGAGCTCACAACTCCAAGCATTTGGGCTTGTTTACCAGCTTCTGGGACAATCTTAAATGGGAAATTATAATCTTAAAAGGAGACACACTTTAATTGAAAAAAAAATTCAGAAAAGCTTATTTAAGTCTTTCATTGAATTTTTGTTCTTTCGTATAATGTACACAACTGTATCACAAGAATATGCAGCCAGTATCAAAAAGAACATTACTTACACTGTTAAAGGGTTTTTATATAGTTTTTCATATCCTTTATGATTAAGGGAATTGCACTTTATTCCAGTGATACTACTGATTTGTGCACCAGGGCACACTTTTTTTGGAAGGAGGGCAAGAGGAAGGTTGTTAGTTATGTTACATATTTTCTGTCAGTCTGTGTATTGAGGAGTAAAGTATGAATTCTGTGAGTCTTACTAAAATACTGTATAGTCTGTATACCTGGAAAATTGCCTGTTGGGAAGGCTACCTTTAAATAGTTTTAAAATTGCTAAATGCCATACACAACATTTGTTCACATGACTTCTGTTTGTATGAGAACCTGGGGAGTGACTATTAAACCACAAAGTGTGGCTAGTAACATTAACTGTGTATATAGAACAGTTGGGTCTGCTGGAGAATACATGGAGCAGCACGACTGCTGTATGATTGAACCTGCACCAAGGAGCTGCAACATACAGTTTGAAAACATTTGCTGTATGTTTTTTTTTCAGCACAGCTGAAAGTTGTATCGTTTTTATCTTCTGCTGCTTTGCACCTGGCATATGTTCACTTCCAAAGTTAAAACATTAGAGATTTACATTTACTTAGGTTCTTGCTCTGCGAAGATTTGGTTTTTAGGCATGTAGATACTTCTGCTTTCATTAAGAGTATGTGCAAATGTTTGCAGGATCTGAGTTGTGGTGGTGGGTTGTTTTTTTTTCTCCACCTACAGGTCGACATTTAAAAGTGATTTTTTTTTTTTAATTCCCCTTAAAAATGAGTTTATCTGCCTATTTTTAGTGTGTGCAGGCTTTCTGTATAGATCTTCTACATGGTGTCCCTTTTTTCCTGTTTGTAAGTCGATATGGCACCAAGCCAAGCAGGAGTAAGCAGTAGCTTTTAGAAAGAATTTTCATGCAGATTTAGTAGTAGGTTATTGAGCCTTTTGGCTCAGAAACCTGAGAGTCTATGATCCTTGTGTTTTGTTGTGGTTTTGAGCAAGATTACATAAAGTGTTTATGACATGATCTGAAAATTACTTTTGCAGATGATATTGGAGGTTGGATATAGGTTAGACACCTGAGCAATTTCAAAAATTCCTTATGATTTTTGGAGGCTTTGGAGTGAAGGCTTTTAGCCACTGGTGTGAGAAGAGTGTTCAAACTTAAGAAATCTGTGACTATGCTTGTAAAGAAGTAGCAAAGCAGCAAACTGTGGTATGTGCTGCAATGGTATATTTCAAGAAAGTGGGAGTCAGCATAAATTTGATATTGTTCTTCATAGGTTTCTGTTGAGTTGGACTGAAAGTGAGGGAGACACACCTAGGAAAATACTCCTTTCTTCATTAAAACTTAATTTAATTTTTAAAACTTTGGCAGTCTATTGTGCATATAGGGTCTTTCACTTGCTGACTCTGTAATATTTTGGTTGGTCATCCGTGATGCTAAACCATAGTAGTGTGTATGTAAATCCTTGTTTAAACTCATAATATGCAACAGTTTTGGATTAATAAAATGTTAAATGGACTTATTTTTCACTTCCTAATTTTTAATTAGTCTAAGGGTAAGAAAATTTGGTCATCCTGAGTGACCCTGAGTTTGGTGGTTGAGTCAATTACATTCTGAAACTCACACTGAAAGTTCTCAGGAGGAAATGTTTATCTGGTCTGTAAATTCATAATATGCTGGTTAGCTCCTAGTCTGGAGAAATGGATATTCTTGTCGCTTTTTTGGGGGGATGGGGGGAGGGGAGGAAGGGATGGGACATAACCTTATTGTTCCTGCTTTTATGCAGTGAGATACAAAAAGTGCTAATGAAGAATTTGAACATTGAGGGAAAATTACTTAAAGGATTTGTTGCATTGTGCCTGCTTTTTTAAAAAAAGGGCATAGTGAACATAAGGGATTAGGGAAGAGTTATGAAACTGGTAAACATGGTAAAAATGGTACAACAACAGTGAATAGGATGGTGTCGCCTCACAAACTTGAAAAAAACCCTCCTATTACTGAACAACATATCTCTCTCGTGGAATAGTGATCCTCCAGCTAGTTCACAGATTACGCCATACTGTGGGAACCAGTCAGTATGCTGGGGGGCAGGTCAGCTATTCAGAAGGACCTTTACAGCCTGGAGAGTTGAGGACCTTATGGCTGACATCCAACAAAGGCAAATGCAAAGTCTTGCATTGGGGCAGAATAACTGTGTGCAAACGGTCTGGCTGTGGGCTGAATGGGTGGGTAGCAGCTCTGCTGAAAAGGCAAGATACTGACTGATGTTAACTGGAGAAGTTCCAGCAGACTGGAAACTAGCAAATGTAACACCCATCTACAGGAAGGGTCAGAAGGACGATCCAGGGAACTACAGGCCTGTCAGCCTGACCTCTGTTCCGGGCAAGGTTATGGAAGGGATCATCCTGAGTGCCAGTGCACGGCACATGCAGGACAATCAGGGGAATCAGGGCCAGCTAACATGGATTTATGAAAGGAAGATCATGCTTGACCAATCTGGTTTCCTTCTATGACAAAACAACACATTTAGTAGATGAGGGAAGGGCTGTGGATATAGTCTGTCTAGACTTCAGCAAAGTATTTGACGCAGTCTCGCACAGATTCTTCCTAAATAAATTGGCTGCTCATGGCTTAGATGGATGGACTCTTTAGTGGGTAAAAAACTGGCTAGATGGCTGAGATGGCTGCCTGGCCTAGAGAGTTGTGGTCAATGGAGCTAAATCCAGTTGGCTGGTTACTAGGGGTGTTCCCCAAGGCTCAGTTTTGGGGCTGGTGCTGTTTAACATCTTTATAGATTATCTGGATGTGGGGATTGAGGGCACCCTCAGTAAATTTGCAGATGACACCAAGTTGGGTGGGAGTATTGATCTGCTGGAGGGTAGGAAGGCTCTGCAGAGGGAGCTGCAGAGGTTGGATAGATGGGCCGAGACCAACGGCATGAGGTTCAACCAGAACAAGTGCCGGGTCCTGCACTTCCACCCCTAAAACCCCATGCAGCGCTACAGGCTGGGGGAAGAGTGGTTAGAAAGTGGTCAAGCAGAAAAAGACCTGGGGGTGCTGGTTGACAGCTGGCTGAACATGAGCCAGCAGTGTGCCCAGGTAGCCAAAAAGGCCAATGGCATCCTGGCTTGTGTCAGGAATAGTGTGGCCAGCAGGACTAGGGAAGTGATCGTCCCCCTGTACTCAGCACGAGTGAGACTGCACCTCGAGTGCTGTGTCCAGTTTTGGGCCCTGCACTTCAAGAAAGACATTGAAGTGCTGGAGCGAGTCCAGAGAAGGGCAACAAAGGTGGTGAAGGGTCTGGAGGATAAGTCTTACGAGGAGCAGCTGAGGGAACTGGGGTTGTTTAGTCTGGAGAAGAAGAGGCTGAGAGGAGACCTGATCACTCTCTACAACTACCTGAAAGGAGGTTGTAGTGAGGTGAAGGTTGGCCTCTTCTCCCAGGCAACTGATGACAAAACAGGAGGGCATAATCTGAAACTGTGCCAGGGGTGGTTCAGGTTAGACATTAGGAGGCATTTCTTCACAGAAAGGGTCGTTAGGCATTGGAATGGGCTGCCCAGGGAGGTGGTGGAGTCACCATCCCTGGAGATGTTTAAGAAAAGACTGGTTGTGGCACTTAGTGCCATGGTCTAGTTGACATGGTGGTGTTAGGGCAAAGGTTGCACTTGGTGATCCCAGAGGTCTCTTCCAACCAAATCAATTCTGTGATTCTGTGACTTGGTGGAGTGAGCTCACTTGAGGACACCAAGATCATGTAGGGGCTGGAGCATGTGACCTATGAGGAGAGGTGGAGGGAACTAGGGTTGCGCAGCTTGGTGAAGAGATGGCTCAGGGAGATCTCAATGCTCTCTACCCTTCTCTGATGGGAGGACACAGGAAAGAGCAAGCCAGGCTCTTGCATGCTGGTAGGACAAGAAGCTAGAAATAGGACTCTGGAACACGTGAGTTTCTGGTCAGCTATTAGGAAGAATTTTTTTCACCCTCCAGGTTAAGCACTGGAGCAAAGAACTGGAGACATGATGGAATTTACAACTTTGGAGATCTTCAAAACTCAGCCAGACAAGGCGCTGGGTAGCCTGCTCTAAATTGTCCTGGTTTGAGCAGGGACATTGGATTAAGTGATGTGCAGCAGTCTCTTTCAACCTGAATAACTCTGATGATGCTGTAGTGGACATGTTGAAGGACAAATTTCAAAGTGTAATAAAAATACTTTGATGGGCTGAATTGCATCTCTTGCAGCTTATTGTGTTCAGCATTCCTGTGGCCACTGGAGCTGTTTATGTTATCATAGGAGCAGTCGAATCCCCTCTCCAAAATGGGAGAGCTATTATGTAGCCTTGGGAGAGGGTAAACTGGGATGCGTGAGTGTTCTCCAGGGCTGTATGGAGGTCTCAATGGAAAATACAGTTAGCGGGCTGAGGCTGAACAAACACCTCTGGGAGACATGTTTCTGGGATGTGAAAGCGATTCTGAGCTGTGGTAAACAAAAAGCTGTCTTGTTCCAACTGCTTGGATTCCCTGTGAGGATTTTGAATGAACACTGGCAAAACTGGGCTTAGAACTTTGTTTTTATGGTGTTAACAACGAAGGCTTTTGCACATGAAGCAAACTGCTATTGTTTGGAATTTATGACTCATGGAAAGAAGAGGAAGTGGATCTTGGTTGGTGTATATATAAAAAAGAAATGTGGCAGGCTGATCTCTGGTTATGTCTGAACTCCTGGAGTTTCGCTCTTGATATGGCATATTTTTTGTTGCAAAAACTTGGCTAGTGAGAGTTTAAATTCTAAGTTTGCTCACCCAGGCAATGCAGATACTACTTTTCAGAAAACGCTGTGAAACAGAGCAGATGCAGGCAGGTTTCCAGGAGCAGATTTGCTCTATTGTCTCCAGAAGTGTAGGCATAATTCTCATCATCAACCAGGAACATTCATGCTCTGACTCTGCAAATCAAACATCATGAAAACAGAATTGTTCTGTGATCTATTGGTCTGTGTTTGTTGATTTCACTGTTTATGCCTATGTTAAAGGAGGCATATGTGTTCTTGTAGTCTGAAGCCTGTATTTGGAAAGAGGAAGGCAGGAGTCATTGTTCTGTCGACTTCCAAAGTCCAGTGGCTGATCTTCGTTACTATAGAGAGGCTGCTAGAAGGCTTCTTTTCGCTTTTGGAGATGACCCAGAGGCTGTTGAAGTAGGAGCAGCCCTGAGAAAAGGGTAGTGTGCTGAAACAAAGACAGCTACCTCACAAGTGACAAGGTTGTTGTTCATTCAGTGTCTCCTTTAAATATACATTTACATTTCTGTTGAATATTCTCTGTTTTCCCACTTGCTGTTATTACTGTTAATGGCATACTGATGCTCCCAAAGAAGGGTTAAGAGTTCAAAACATGCACAACTGGTGATAAATCCAGTGTCTTAGGTTCTAACTCTCTCTTCCCTTGCATATTTTCAGTTGTTTGTTTGCTGCTAGAGACAACCCCCCTGTACATACAGGAATGCTCAGAGGCAGGCACATGAACTTACATACCTCAATATCTAAACCAATCACCTCTGTATCTCTTAAAAAGATGTACAGTTTAGCAGTGGTCATGTTTCTTGACTTCTGATTGCCTCAGTGCATTACTTAAGGTATAAAAAGAGGTGGTGTTGAAAAGGAAACTGACTCTACGGTATCCTAGATTTATGTGTGTTGAATGGGTTGTAAACTTTACGGGGTTCTTTTGTGAAACTTGCCTACTGTCTATAACTCTGCTAGCTAATGACTTACTGTTGGGGCTGGCTGGCCTGGCTACTTAGATACTACTTTTCCAGTTCTACAGACTACTTCATGAGATCTTGGCTTCAGTTAAAATATGCCTAAAAGTAAACTGTGTTTTTAAATCTGTGTATTATATTGTGCGTAGATCTGAGAACCCTCTATTCTGAACTGGATAGAGGTATGCCTTCATTATAAGGAAAAGTAGTAATGTATTCAGTCGTATGACAATAGTGGTAATAGCAGTCCCCATTGGAAGGAGTTGGTCACTTAAAATTACGATACAGACTAGGTATAACTTGCCATCTTTCTCAAAGTTTTCATGTATCCAATAGAATTTGAACTCAAACGGGTATTTTTGCTGTTAAGCTGCTAGATGAACAACTGAAAACTGCTGAGCTATGGGGATATGTCACAGGTACTGGCTGACATGCATCTGTGTTGCTGCTTTTACTTTCAGATGTTACCATGAGTATCAGTTGGAGCACAAGGAGCTATGGTAATAGGAGTGTTTGGGAGAGCTGGGTCTTGTTTACTTGAGAAAGGTAAGAGTGTGATGGGATTGTGGGAACTCCTGATGGAACAGAGTGAGAGTGGGTGATAACTAGCCAGGCAAGACCGCCAGAAACTAAGACGCCTTACGAAGTTCAAAGAAAAAAATATCAGAAGTTGAGAATTGGCAACTACAGAGAAGGAAACACTAAGAAATCCATTAGAAAAGTGAGCTGGTTACTTCTGTAGCCTGTTACTGAATTAGGAGACATGAAGAAAATTCCACAGTGCAGTTTGTTTACGCAGAACATAAAAAAATTAGAAACTGTGGAAACTAAAATGAAATCCTGTGAAGAAAGAAGGTTATAATGTTGTCCTCAGTTAACTTTGGCTGGATACCAGGTGCCCACCAAGCCGCTCTATCACTCCTCCTCCTCAACTGGACAAGGGAGAGAAAGTACAACAAAAGGCTCGTGGGTGAAGATAAGGACAGGGAAATCACTCAGTAAGTTTGGTCACAGGCAAAACAGACTGGGTTTGGGGAAATTAATTTAATTCATTGCCAGTCAAAAGTCAGAGTAGGATAATGAGAAATAAAACCAAACCTTAAAACACCTTCCCCTCACCCCTCCCTTCTTGCCAGGCTCAACTTCACTCCAGACAACTCCTCCCCCGAGTGGCACAGGGGGATGGGGAACAGGGGTTGTGGTCAGTTCATTACACATTGCCTTTGCTGCTCCTTCCTCCTCGTGCTCTTCTCCTGCTCCAGCATAAGGTCCCACCCACAGGAGACAGTCCTCCATGAACTTCACCAACATGAGTCCTTCCCGTAGGCTGCAGTTCTTCATGACCTGCTCCAGCATGAGACCTTTCAATGAGGTACAGTCATTCAAGAATGGACTGCTTCAGCGTGGGTCCCCAGTGGAGCCACAGGTCCTACCAGAAGACCTGTCCTAGCGCGGGCTCCTTTCCACAGGGCCACAGGCCCTGCCAGGAATGTGCTCCAGCTCAGGCTCTCCATGGGGTCACAGCCTCCTTCAGGCACATCCACCACATCTGGCGGAGGGTCCTCCACAGGCTGCAGGTGGGGAGCTAACTCACCGTGGACCTCCATGGGCTGCAGAGGGACAGCCTGCTTCACCATGGTCTTCACCATGGGCTGCAGGGGAATCTCCGCTCCAGCACCTGGAGCACCTCCTCCCTCTGCTTCTTCACTGACCTTGGTGTCTGCACAGTTGTTTCTCAGTATTCCCTCTTGGCTGGTGTTGTGCAATAGATTTTCCCCCTTCTTAAATCTGTTACCACAGAGGCGCCACCACCGTCGCTGATGGGCCCAGCTGTGGCCAGTAGCAGGTCTGTCTTGGAGCTGGCTGGCATTGGCTCTATAGAATGTAGGGGAAGCTTCTGGCATCTTCTCACTGAAGCCGCCCCATAGCCCACAGCTACCAAAACCTTGCCACATAAACCCAATACAGGATGGCCTGGAATAAAGAGATCTGGAATTATTCACATAAGCAATGTTTGCATTTGTTTTCTATCTGTATGTGCTTATCTCTCCTTTGACTACACAAGGAATTTGAGATCATAGTTTTGTCACAATTCCAAGACAGGTGCTTGAAGAAGGAAACACAACTACTTTCCATAGGGTGTCCTGGGACAAGAGAAGGTGTATGAAGAGCTGGGTGAAAAAGCTAATGTAGGGGAGCAGAATGAACTCAGCACTTTGTATTATGTGTGATTACTTATGGCTTCAGTAGTTTGCTACCTAAAAAAGTTCTGCAGCTGAAAAGAGTAATGTAGTTGACCACAAAGGCAGGTTTTACTGGGTTTCTTATCCTGTAGCTTGCATCTAAAATTGAAAACGAGCTGCACAGCAGACATTATTTTGAATAAAGAAATGCGTATATACAGAAGGATCTAGATAAAGGCTATGAATCCTACTGATGTTCTCTAGATCACTCACTAGACAGAAATCTTAGGATACTGTGTATACTTGTAGGTTTGCCTTGGGGGAAAAGTCTGGAATTATAAAGAAAATAAAATTATCAAATGCAAAATGAAATGCTAAACTGAAACCTTTTGATGTAGAGGGAGATCGATACATCATGACTTTTGCTTAGCTTTTGGGGGATTTTAGATTTTTAGCTTTACCTAGAACGCTTCCAGAAAGTTGTAGGGTTTTTGTTCTGGTGTTGGGTGGGTTTTTTTCCACACAGCAGAGAGAAAGCAACTGCAGAACTAACAAAGATGCAGAAATAATCCAACCATATAAATGGCGTGTAAACAGTAGAGTTCAGGCTGATCTGTGATTTGCAGTAAAATCTACTTGTGAGTGACCTGCTGCTCTGTCATTTGATAAAATTGCTGCACTTTGTCTATTTTGTTTGTAAATGCAATACCTAGATTTTTATGGTTTTACAAGAATCTTTTAAGTGGATTACATCTGTCTAATACCTATTTTGTCGTGAAATGTCGATGGCTCTGGTGTTCACAGTAAACTTCAGAAAGCAGTCACATCCATCACAAGGACAGAGGGAGCTTTGTTATGTATTTTTATGTAAGGACAGAGGTCAGCCAGGTTGTTGGTAGGAATAGAGAGTAGTAGACTTTGCTCGTCAGTGAAAGCATGTCTCTGGAAAAGTGCATGGCGTTTATGAGTAAGGAGGAAAGGGAAGTGGCTTCTGTCCTTGTGCTTATAAGGAAGTGCTCCCTGCTGAGTAGTGTTTGGTTCACATACCAAGAAGAAGTGATTAAGAACTCTTGTATTTGTAAGGATCAGTTGGTGTTGCTCTAGGTGACCCATCTTGTATGTTGTACTGTGGTAAAAATTGGCCCGTTTTGAGCCTTTCCAAAGTGCTGTGGCTTATCCAAGACACCAGTATTGTTTGAAGAAAATTTTATGAAATATGTTTGAAGGGGTCAATTTTTACACTGGAATAAGTGGGTGTGGGACCTTTTCATGAACTCTTAGGTAGTCCCTCCAGGAAGCTTTTACCATGGTGATGCACAGTCTCTTCAGAGTAAAGAACACCATCTGCATCCATTGCTAGGAGTGTTTCAATATTGCGCAGTCTCTGTATTGAGTACGAGGCTGTGGGATCTTTGTGGCAGAATGGGAGGAAGGTGAAAGCAGGACATACTGCAAGAGCTGGTTTGGTTTGTGGGGTTTTTTTGAGTGTTTTACTGGCATTGGTTGCATAAAAGCAGATGGGGACAGCTTTGTTCTTTTCAGAGTTCAGAAAGTATTTGGTTTGTGTGTGTTTGTGTATGCTTTCTGTAGTTCCTGTCATGAATCTCTGAATCAGGCATCCACCCCTTAATTAGCTATCTAAAATCAGTGCAGGGAATGTCAAAAAAACTGACTGTGCTTCTAAGGTTATAACTTCATGCACACTTAAGCTGCAGCTGGAATAGCAGAAAAAGCTGCCCGTTTTCAACTGGCTTCTGACCACCTCACTTCTAAGCTGGATAAATGAACTGCTGCATTTAAGACTAACGTTAGATGTTAACTGAGGTAAATCCCTTGTCCAGGTTCACTGGCCGTTCTTACAGAGGCATAGCGACAGTATGTGGGAGGGCTGAAAGTGTTACCCTCAGTGGCAGTGCTGCTCTAAACTGGGATCAAGAAATGAAAGCAAAGAGGTTGCAGCCACTTCTTTTCAATTGGTGTAGTAGGTTCTAGGTGATGTTTATTTCTGCCTGTCTTCATCCATTGTACCTGTTGGGTCAATTGCTAGGAGCACTGAGTAACAAGGAGGGCTGCTAGCTACTACAATGTTGACTATATAGATCTTGTATTTTTTCAAAAATCTGAAAGATTATTTGCTGTAACTAGTAATCTATTTTGATAGTCTTTAGGGGGCTATTACGTTGTACAGATTAAATTTCAGACAGACCCACTCATTAAACAAGTGCTTTGTAAAAGTAAATAAATAGTGGTGGCATTGCTTTATTTATATTTTTGGCTATTAATTCCCCATGTGGAGATAATGATAGAGATAGCAGCAAAGATGAAAGAACATATACTTGGGAACTTGGGAGGGGGAGAAAAAGAGAACAACTTGGTATTTTAGGATGAAAAGTTTCTTACTTTCTGTTGTATGCAGCACTACAGTAGTGCAAAGTGAATGAAAAATTTCACAGATGCAGTGTCTTCAATGTGCAGATGTGTCTTTGAACTTTACCTTAAGTTACGTGATTCAGTTTGTTCACGAATCAAAAAGAATAGCTTTGTTTCCACTCTGTACCTGCAGTTTTAAGCAATCTCACTATTCAGAAGACTGAAGCCAGAGACCTCTCATTTTGAGCATAGTCATCCTTCCCACCTAACCCTCAATAATATTGCAAAGCATAAGCGCGCAGGCTGGTAGATGCCAACCACAGCTGCTGAATGTAATTTTTACCAGGCTCTGCTCTATGGTTTGCTCATGTAGCCGCAGTGCCTTCCTCCTGTGCTTACAGTACTAGTATGTGTTTGGTGCTTTTTGCCTCATGTTTGATATGCACAGGCAAATACAATGTAAACTGTATCCAAGGCACATGATGAATATTAGATAGCTTTTCTTTCTTATAAAGTAAAAGCAGAAAACCTGGATTGCCCTTGTCACCCAAAAGTACGTTACAATTTCACAGCTGACCTACAGGGCTAAATGTTTGACTACAGTTTTTTTCTTCCAGCTGAACTGTTCATTAGAAACATTTTAGCATCATAGTTATTTTCAACTTCAAGTTCATTCTCATAAGCTTTGTAATATGGTTGCCAGTATTGGAGAGAAACAATTTCCTGTAAAAACTAGGAGGGTTTCCCATCATAAGATTCTGCTTCTGTTATGAAAATAATGTAGAAAACAATGGCCATTAGACAAGTGAGGATCTGTGTCTAAAAATCCAGAGCATAGCTTAGTCATTTAACTCTAGGAGACCTAACATGAAATAGCTTATTGAAGCAGGCTGCTGGTAGTACTTGAGTTATAAAGTCTGGATTGTGCTTTTCTATCTCAAAGTAGCTCTTGAGAGGAGATCTGGACATAGGCCTATTAGGAGCATTAAGCAGGGTCTTCTAGTCTTTCTGGTGGCCTCTGAGGGACTGCCTGTATTGACAGAACTTACTTTAGTTGCTGCTCAGTGTTGGGCTCTTGTTAAAGAATACTTTGAACTCATTGTAACATCCCACTATTGGCAGAAGTGGGAATCTTTTAATATTAGACAGTCACCAGGTTGAGCTTGTGTCTGGGAGGTGTTCTCTCCAATTCGTTTTTTCCTAGTGTTTATTCTTGGCTGCACATGCTCTCAGTACTCAGACCATAATCTTAATAATGTTCCCCTACATTCCAACTCGTTTTACCATCCATCACCTGTTAAGCATCTTGAGGATGAAGAGAAACGAAGGCATCATTTTCAGAGGATGTACGTAATATTTTGTTTACTGCTTTCTTTTCTCTTAACTTCTCCATCACCTTATCTACTATTCTTTCTTCTAGTTTCAATTTCCAGGTACCAAAGCACAGAAGGGTCTATCTTGTGCTAAATCTTAAGCAATCTAAAGAAAGTTCAGACTTTCCTCAGTCCTTGTATCCTGCTAGAAATCAGCATCTGACCCTTGGTCATGTTCCAGGAAAAGCATAGACTTGGTATGTGGCTTCTGAAACAGGAAATAATGTGCCATGCTTTATTGCTTCATGGAGTAGAATCTTTTTACTTACATTGCTGTTGTGCTTGGAGAGGCTGTATTTTGTGGAGTGCTGCAAATGGATAGTGCAAAAAGAAAAACTGGTAATCAAGTAGACTACTTTCAGAGTGGGGAGAAAGTGTCATATAGATTATAGATAAACTCAACATGAGCTGGAGGTGTGCACCTGCATCCCAGAAAGCCAGCCGTATCCTGGGCTGCATCAAAAGCAGCATGACCAGCAGGTTAAGTGAGGTGATTCTGCCCCTCTACTCCACTCTCATGAGACCCCCCCTGCAGTACTGCCTTCAGCTCTGGGACCCCCAATACAAGAAGGACATGGACCTGTTGGAGAGATTCCAGAGGAGGGCTACAAAGGTGATCAGAGGGCTGGAGCACCTCTCCTATGAGGACAGGCTGAGGGAGCTGGGGTTGTTCAGCCTGGAGAAGAGAAGACTCTGGCAAGACCTTATAGCAGCCTTCCAGTACTTAAAGGGCCCTTACAAGAAAACTGGGGATGGACTTTCTGTAAGGGCATGTAGTGATAGGACAAGGGGCAGTGGCTTATAACTAGAAGAGGGAAGATTTAGGTTAGATACAAGGAAGAAATTCTTAACCATGAGGGTGGTGAAGCACTGGAACAGGTTGCCCAGAGAAGTTGTGGAGGCCCCCATCCCTGGAAGTGTTCAAGGCCAGGTTGGATGGGGCTTTGAGCAACCTGACCTAGTGAAAAATGTCCTTGCCCATGGCAGGGGGATTGGAATTAGATGATCTTTAAGGTCCCTTCCAACCAAACTATTATATGATTCTATCTGAGCTGGTGCTGGGAGGTTTCTTTTGCCCTTTTCAGGCACTTACCAGTCTGTGATAGGACTGCTAGGGCTGTGGAAAACTGCTTGTGCCCAGTAAACCATACAGTGTCTGTAATGGGTATCTTAACGCTGAGAGGGACTGCAGTCAGTCCCACTGGTGATGTCCTGTTCTGTCTTGCAGCTTTATTGAGGCCACATGAAACTACTGAAGTGCTTTCCAAAACCTGGAGCCTGTCTACAACTGGATTTAAAAGTCTGGAGAGATGTTTGTGGAAGGTTAACAGTGGGTTTGGAACAAATTTTTCTTATATTGTCAGATGCAGGTTAGTCCTAGGTTTTATTTATCTTCCATTTCACCCCAGGTTGTATCTGTTACTGATCTTAATAGACTACAAGAGGAAGATTGCTTTGAAACTTTTAAGGCCTTGTCTAGTATTGCAGAACTATGCTAGACAGATGAGGATAAGCACTCCTTAGTTGAACAGTTGTGCCCACACTTCATTAATTTCTGTCCTCTGTGAATGTTGCTTAAGAATTTATTTACCTTTTATTTATTTAATTTATTTTTAAATTTAATTTGTTCAGCATTGAAGAAAAACTACATCAACTGTAACTGTCTAGATAGTCAGTGTTTCTTGAACAGAATGCTTTGGGGAACTGTTCTTGTGCCTTTTCTCTTAAATTCATTCTAACAGTTTTCAGTTACATCAGAGACTATGACACATGATGGTGCCTAACCATGAAGCGCATTAAGATACCAAGATGCAGAATAGCTGGGTTCTTGACATATAAAGCTCATAACTACAGTATTATAGATTGGATCCTCTGCACATAGTCTGTAGTTGCTGCAGTAAGACCAGTCTTTTTTTATGATTCACAAAAGTTATGTCAAATTTTACTATAATATTGCAGATTTTTTTCCTGTGCCTTGCCAATTTTATTGCATGTACAGTTTTAGTCCAGCAAGTTTTGTTCGATATTTTAACTATTATTTTTGTGGGGTGGCAGGAACCATCTGATAGTAATCTAAAAATGTTTTGGAGCTAAAAGCTTCATTTCTGGTCTTTCATGTAAAGCAGTGGACTGCTTGTATTTCATTCTTCTGTGGTACATAATCTTTTTCCTCTGATCTCTATGCTGATATTTTGACAGATCTCATGAGAGAATTACAGAGTTTGAAAGTAGAGGGTCACCTCCTGATTATTTTGAAAACTTTCAGACTCCACAGGCATGTTGTGTGGACACCTTAAGAAAAACATCCTGTACTGCCTTTCCTTCCTTGTTATGTATGTTCTTACAACTGTTTCACTGAGAATCTGTAGTGTCTTACCTGTTGAAAATGGTAGTGAGTGGGAGGGTTAGTATGACAATTTTTACCTTCCAAGGGAAAGTTGTATGAGGTTATGAGTAGGCTCACATGTGCCCATACAGACTCCTTGCTGCTGACTTGCTTGCTAGCCACAGGGCACACAGTCCATATAGCTTTTAGGTTTGACTGAATAAGAACTAGTGAAGCAGCATTGATTTTTTTTAATTTCCTGGGTTGAAGGAGCTCTTTTATTCATACCACCTGGTCCCGTGGAGGGTTATGATCTGAAAGATGCACAGGTTTTGGCAGAAGGACAAGATCTTCCTGTAGCTGTTGGGTTAGATTCTCTTTCCAAAGTTGGGTTTAGGAACACAATTGGCTGTCTAGCAGGTACTTAGGAAGGTTTTACTCTCTTTTATTCTTCTACTCTGTTCTGTTAGCTGGACATTGTGGATCCCAGCTGCTTCTGGGTGCTCAGTTGCTAACTGCAGCTGAGATCAATGAAAACAGTACTGTCAAAGTTGAGAAGCCAGCAGCTTGCACAGAGTGTAACATCAACTTGTACTTTGAAACATGAGGCAGAAATGAAATGGTGAATGATCCTTCTCTGTGCCAAGTGTCCTGTGTAACTGAGTTAGGAGTGCAGGAGAAAATGTGACTGTTTTCAACCTCTCTGTATAGTATGACAGTGTGAAATTAGTGTTGTGCAAGCTATAGTAGTTCAACCATTTCCTGAAGTTGACTTCTCATTTGTAATATGATTCTGTTTTAGAGATATTTAAAAGATTCAACTGGAATTTCAAAACACTTAAAGTATTTTCAAAAACTTCTGCTTACTCTCAGCTGAGATACCTTTTTCCTCTGTAAAAGGTGAAACCAGTGAGCTAGTACTTCAAACAATTGTTTAAAGAGTATTGCTGACTGTAGTTGGACATAAAATTGTTCATATTTGATTTTTCTTACTGTGTCCAGATGAACACCATGCCCTCCTGCCCCGTTTTGCTTTTGTCAAATGAAGAGGTTCTCTTCTGAAAGATGTGTTGTGTTTAGTGGGAACGTTAGTATCAGGTTGAACAGGATGCTTTCTTTTCCTTTCCCTTCTGTTTGATCAAATTTCTGTCCCTCCCTCGGTGGCAGACCTCTTGAGCTGGGACTGTACACGTGACAATGACCTCTGAATGAAGTTAAGCACTAGAAGCTTTCAGTTCTTTTTCAAAAAGTCATGCATCTAAGATTGGGAACAGACAAACCAGAAAATCTGTAGGAACTTTGCTAGAAAGTACAGAAGGTGATGTGTTAGTCTCCTGTACACACACTTATGCTTGGACATACATGCACTTGCTTCCTTCCCCCCACCTGCTCCATAGAGCAATAAATGAGACACAGGTTTGTCATTTGGCCTCAACTTGCTTGGCAGCTGATCAGCTTTTAAACTAGCAGGTGTGAAAAATATTATAAAACACAGAATTTCCCATGTGCCTTAAGAGTGCCTATTAAATGTGCAGAGTGTAGAGGAATGTAGGCTGTCCACTTGCAAATAATTCCTCACAGCTAAAAAGCAGAACTACTATGGAAGTAACATACCGCACAGTCTGCTTTGTTCACTGGAATCAAAGCACTCAGCTTTGCCATGCACAGAACCATCTTTAGAATGGTCTTTAAAACAAAAAAAAAGAAATAAAATCCATAATTCTGTGTTTCTTTGTGCTTCCAAAACAAGGCAACCCAAATACTTCAGGCTTGTGCTTAAAGCTAGTTTAATGGCTAAGCATCTCAATAATTCTCCTGTAACAAACAAGAAGGAACAGAGAAAACCTGATGCAACTGATCTCATTTCTCAGACTTCATGCTGGCAAACAGAGATGAATAAATAAATCTGTGAATGACTCAGAATTTTCATGGTAACAGAACTGTTCTGGGGTTAACACTCTGTAGAGTTATATTTCAGTAAACCAAGTGAGCGAACGGTTGGAGAAAAGTGCAGGCTGCAGTCCCCACTCTGTGAAAGTTGAGGGTTTGTACACAAGGAGGCTTAATTTGTTGTTCCATTGGAAGGCTGTCTCTAGGCCAGGATTGCATCTTTATAACCTCTGGTCTAGTTCCCTCCCATGCCTTTTTAAAGGTATTTTATGGTCTCTTCTGACAGCCATAAAAGATAATGAAAAAAGAAATCCCCTTACAGCATCTGGTGAGTAAGTTTGGCAGGGGACTTCCTGCAGGCCTTACTTACTAGAATGCAGTGGATATATTCTCACTTCTTAGTGTGGTCTATGTCATTGTTTCATCTGTTAGGAAGCAAGAACAGCAGGTTCTGCATTTTGCTAAATGGACTGAAGGCTGTCTCATTTCTTTGTAGCACTTGTAAGTAACTCCATCTCCTCTGCTATAATATTAATTTGTAATAGTAACACTACATTCAGTGGATTGCAAAGGATGGTCCAGCTGGTCTAGGACATCAGTTGAAGTTCTTGTTCCTTCTTCCTTGATAACAGTCCTGGCTTTCATGGATGTTCAGGTAACAAGTGCGCTGTTGACTCTGGTGGGTATTGTAACCAGAAGCAGATCAGCCTGGCTGCAAAAGTGTTACGCTTTTTCTGAGTGCTGAAGTTGCCAGGTCATTGTAGGAAGATAAGTAGTTTGACTTTGGGATTGACTTTGACTGAGTAGAATTTAAAGCAGAATTTGGGAAGTTGTTGCTTTTATTTTGGCATATGCTGGCTGTGGCTGTGGCTGTGGCTGTAAAAGAGTGAGATTCTCTGTTTTCTCTTATTTGTGTGGGAGCAAAAGACCATGAGTCCTTGGGCCAGATTGTTCTTCCTTAGTCTCTTATTTCAATGAGTAGCAACTAGTGGATGCTTCAGGAGAAGCTTAGGAGCAATAGAAGCAGTGAGGGATCTTCCTATCAGTCTCTGCTCCCAGCTTTTGGCAACTAGTAATGGATGGTAATCTCGTAGTCCATAATCGCTTTTGATCCACAGTGGTCTGTGGCATTCTATGCCAAAAAGTTCCACAGCTGACAGAAGGATTGTGTAGGAAAATTATGACTTAACTGTACAACCTCACAATGCTCACAGTTGTCTTGAGAGAAGTAGTGAGTAATTGTTCTCTACTTATTTTCATCACACAAATATTTTTAGGCTTAAGTGTAGTGTCCCTCTAAGCTGAAACATACTGGTCTTTTAATGATCTCTTCATGTTCTGATCATTCTTGCTGCAAGTCTCTCTGCGAGGTTTGAGTCATAACCTAGTTTATGCCTTTGACTCCTGCTGCTCTGCATCTGCCTCCTTGACCAATTCATCTGTATTGTAATCTTCACACCTGATTCCCTGACGGCTGGTGAAGGATAAAAGTATATTCATGTGTAACTGGAGTGTGTCATGAGCGTGTTACTCTCTCCTAACCTTTCAAGCCTTGCTCTGGCATCCTCTTTGTAGATGAACTGTTAAAGCCTGCTAGTGAATGTGATAGGCTATGTTACCCTCAGCTAGCCTTGCATCAGGTAGTAGACGAAGTGTAGCTTGGTGTCTATCATGGGTATGCTGCACTGAAAACCGGGCGAATATCCTGTTATGTATACAGGTACTTATCCCTATACCTTGATAATTAACTTCATTAATGCTAGAATTTTTTCTTGTAAGGAGTGATTCAGAAAGCATACTAGTTCTGAAAAGTTTGCACAATTGGGTTCTCTGTGTTTCTTCATCTCCTTATCAAATGTAGTCATTTGGAGGGCACAAAGTACAAAGACTTTCTTAACTGCAAGCAAAACTCACCCTGAGCTCAAAATGTCTTTGAATTCTTTCGGTTTTGCCTAGTAATAAGTAATGAACGCCAGATTGAAGTCTCTGTCACTCATGTGTGACCTCACAACAAAGTTTTGTTGGTCTGAACTAGCAAACAGTATGTACAAGAAATAGCACTTAACTCCCTTCTCTGAGCAGTGTTGACACTTAATCTTTTTACTCCTCTTAGAACATGGTTGAAATTAATAGGACTTTTAAGCTCATGAGAAACAGGATCTTTGATACAGGAGCCCACCAATAAAGACACTTATTTTTTTGGAAGAGAACCATTTTTAATCCAGAAGACTTAATGTGCTTGTTTCCAGTAATTGTTAGTCCTTATATTGGATCACTATGTTGAATTATGCCTTTTTTCGGACAAGAACATAGCTAGTGAGCAGGGTTGTAATGAATTTCTTTAATACAAATAAATTGTGCCACAGGTTTTATTACTGCACAAAGAGCATTTGGGTATGTAAATTCCTTATTTACATTGAGTATGTCTTTGGCATTACTTCTCAGTTTATGTAGCAGTAAGTTATATAGGGTCCTTCCCTTGTGGTGTTCTTACTTAAAATCTGACAGAAATCAGCAAGCTGAGAAAAAGGAAACATTTTGTAGAAGGCATTCATAAGGTTTCCAAGTTCTAATGAACAACGGTTGTTCAAGGTGTAGCCCTTCCTATTTCCATCACATACACGTCAAATTAATTGATTCTGCATGCTTAAAATTGTGGGTTCAGAACTTTTACTACAATCCAGTAAGGTCTGCAAGTTTCTTCCAAATTATGCTTTTCTTAAGCAGGAAAGAAGAACTAAGGCATAGTTATTATGAGTTGTTGCACTGAGCTTTGCAAAGGTTAAATTAAGCAGAAATTAGAAACATGTTTTGTAAATTCATGGCTTTTGGTTGTCTGAATGTGCATAGTTGGGGAACTGTGCTTGGACTGTACATTTCTGTTCCTCTGGTATACTTACCTCCTACTGAAGATAAAAATGCTTTTTTATATTTTGATGTGGCTGTATACTGGGAATGTTGCAAGTGCACACTGGAAGAAAGAACTACTGGATTTTCTTCCTTATTCTCTAAAGAGGTAGACAGCACTGTGGTTTTGGAATATTTCGTTTTCTCATGCCTCAATATACTCTCGCCCTAAAGCAAATGGACAGTATATTATGTTGTTGCATCCTCATTTATAGGTTACATGCTATCTTGAGAAGTGGCCGAAACAGCTGAAATTTGGATTTGGAGGAAAATATAATTGTATTGCAATCAGTTGAGACACTTCTGGTTGTGGGATTGAGGATGAAAGACAATGACCACAAACTGAAACACAGGAGGTTCCTTCTGAACGTCAGGAGACCATAAGAGTGACTGAGCTTTGTCACAGGTTTCCCATGGAGATTGTAGAGTCTCACGCCTTTGAGATATTCACAAGCCATCTGGACATTGTCCTGGGCACCCTGCCCTAGGTGGTCCTGCTTGAGCAGAGGGGTTGGACAAGATGACCTCCAGAGATCCCTTCTCCTTCCAGTCTCAACTGTTCTGTGATTCTGTGGTTCTGTAGTCTTTTTCACAGCACAGGCTTGTTTCCATAGTAATCAGCAATCATAATGGATCATTTCTTCCACATTAAAAGGAGTATCAACATTTCTCAAGTATGTAATGGGAAGTTGTTACCTCCAAAAATGTTATCTTTCTTCCAGAAGTGCTTTCTCTTCTAATACTTGAAGGTCATTTTTAAGGTATTTCAAAGAAAAATGCTTGACCAGGAATTGATTTAAACTAACTTCAGGAGGTAAAAATCAAATATTGCTCTTACTCAGTTGAAGGCTGTAGATGAAGATCAGTTTAGGCAGAGCATCACAACTTCTGCTTTGTAGTTGGAAGCCTTCTTGCAGAAGAACACCTTCTGCTGCTTCTGGCTATATGCCTGATTGTAATGGCAGATGTGGAAGGCATCTTCCGGTAATAAACTGTTTGAAAGAGAGGGAAAACTGAAGCAAACACACATTTCTGTTAAAGCATTTGTACCCTGGTAATGTATTTAGTTACAAATTTAAACTTCAAATTTTTTTTCAGAATGTCAACTGCCATTTATTTAAATTTGGAATTTAAATAAAAATTGACAGCTTTTCACAGGCCAGAAATACTGATTTCTGACTGTCTCTTGAAACATATCAGATTAATTTTATCAAGAAAGGTGAGATACGTGCTTTCATTTTGGGTGGCTAGGTTTTTCATCCTGTTAATAACTTTTTCTGTTGCTCAAAAGCATAATCCTTCTAAAGCTTTGTCAGTAGGCATGTGTAGCCTAACTTTCAACCCTCTGGAAAAACTCCTACTCCACGGAGAGAAAGGGAATGACACAAGATTTCCTACAACAAGAGTAAGTACTCCTTTGGGGACAACAGAAACCTTCTAAGCTTTTAGCTGGCTGAAAAAACAGCTGGCTTTATTGTAGAAGCATCTTGTTTTGTTATGACAGTCTTTTTGGAGTCAAGGTGTTGTGCTTGCTTTCCCATTCTGGGTTATCCAGTACTAGGTGGCATCTGGGTCTGAAGTTTTCCAAGGCTGAGATCGAGGTTTTAAAGCTCTTAGTTTTATGGGTGAAAAAGGGTAGCTTTTAGGAAAGAAGAAAAAAAAAAACAAGTTCTTTGAAAAATTAGGTATTTCTGATGACTCTAGAAAGTGAAAATGCATATTCTGCCTCTGGAGTGGCAAATAGATGAGGTGATCTAACCAAGGTGTGCACTCAGATATGTCAGCAGTGTAAACTGTTGAACATTGAGGAAAATCTGTTCATTTGTTCTTTAATTCCATGCTGAGGTAGCACTTTACCTTCCAAGAACTTTCTCCCTTTAGTATGACAGAAGAGCTGCTAAGAAAAAGAAGCCCATGCCATTCCAGAGAAATGTACAAGACAAAAAGATCTGTTGGGCCAGTTTTTAGTTACTATCATTTATCCACATAGCTTTTGTGAAATACCATACAGAAGATATTTAGGTTTTAGCAGCAGAAGTGTTTGGGGGGGGTGGTGTGAAGCAGCTTGCTGTCTGGAGATGGCATGGGCAGCCTGTTCACCAGAGCTTTCATAAGGAAGTTAACTCTGGACATTCTTACAGAGCTAGCCTGGGACACTGGCAGAAGGGTACCTGCACAAAAGCAGAATTTTTCAGAAAAATTAACCACATTAGACCTTGCAACAGCTACAAGGTCTTCAGTCATAGAGATCATAACAAATTCACCTGGATTAGTGAAGAAAGTATTACTGAATAAAGTGAACACCTTTCAGGTGCCGTGGAAATCCACTGGTCACTTAAGACCTGACTGTTTTCTGCATTACTGCCAGCAAAAGTATTTGCTGGGGGCTCTGTGTTTGGTGACTGGCCATTG
This sequence comes from Cariama cristata, assembly GCF_000690535.1. Lineage (NCBI taxonomy): Eukaryota > Metazoa > Chordata > Aves > Cariamiformes > Cariamidae > Cariama > Cariama cristata. The sequence continues at coordinate 28,333 of NW_009610034.1, forward strand.
CATCTACTCTGACTCTGAAAGTTGTTCAGAAGACGTAAGGAAAACACAGGGTTTCAGTTTTTGTGTGTGGTTGTGGGACTTTAGCTTCTTTGTGATATACCTCTAACTTCTTGATATTGTTTGGTTTATGCCATCAAATGTTGGGAAAGTTAATGACAACAGAGTTTGTGTTAGAAGTAATGTAAAGCATTTTATTCTTTTTCGAAACCAAATCCTTATGTTTTGCAACAGCTTTGATGCTTTATATTAAACTGCTCATGTCCTACAGTAAAATCTGTGTTGTGATTTTGAAGTCATGCAAACTGAAATGGTTCATAATTCTTTGAGCTCATACTCTAACAGCATGCTACCAAAATTCTGCAGCAGGTCAGCAATATTAATTGCCTTGTGGCTAAATTGGAGCTCCAGCTGATGAGGAGTGCAGTGGTGGAGGCTTGACTGAGCTCTCTCAAAGGCTGCTCCCTGTTGTTTTCCTGCCTCGCAAGGTTGTTTGATTTGCATATAGCAGTTAATATTTCTAATGGCCGGTGCCCTCCTTCGCATGGTAGATCTGCTAGCAGGTTTAACAAGCCATGGAATTTCCAGCAGCCTACTGCAGGCTTGTAAATCTTTGCTGGAGTGGAAGGGACTCTGTCCAAACAACCTAGGGGGCTGCCAGTCTAGCTTCAGGATGAAAGCACAGAAATTCATGTTTCCCCAAACATAAAATGTACTTCTGCTATTGGAATGTTTTTGTGAACTTCCTACATTGAGTAGGATATTTTCTCTTAAGGGAGGAAAGTAGCTAAGGGTAGGAGTTAAAAGTGCATTACCCTCGATAAAAAAAATTCCTCCCTCCCATTACAAAACCAACTTGTCCTCCAAAATGAGTCAGACACTTTCTTTTCCTTTGACCTACCCTGTTGTCCCTAGACATCCTCACTGTCTAACTGGTCAGATAGCGTTCCTAACAGATACCTCATCAGAGTTTCCCTTTTACTTTATATATGTTTGCCTTCCCACACTTTGCAATTTTATGTATGCGGTTTTGTTCCCCATTCCCTTACTTTTATTCTTAGTTCTGAGGCACGCAGAGGCAGGGGTGAAAATAGGGACGGTAAATGGTAGTTACTGTGTCCATTTGCTCCCTCATCAGGGCTCTGGATGCGTTGGGGAAGGGGAGGTTGGGGTTTTATGGAGGATTTGATTGCTGCAGTTTGTGAATAGGTGGGAGCCTCAGGGCAGTCCTGCAGGTGGCCCCAGAGACAGGGCCTGGGAGCGTTGTGGTCCAGACTCCTGGAGAACCTGGCTGGCAGTCCACCAAGGAGCAGGGGATTGCTGTGGTGGGAGACCAAGGGAACTCGATATTGAAGCACTTTCAAAACCAAACAGTTTTGCTTAATTGGCAGATTCCAATTTAAGTAATGTTGAATGAGAATTTTTCCTAATCTGCTCTGCTTCTGACCTGCAAATCATGCTTTGTGTTTCCTTGTCTTTAATGCTCTTCTGCTTTCTCTCTGCCCAAATGGCTGACCTCAGTAACTGACTTCCAGTGTCCCTCTAATAATACATGGGAGCTTTCTTTCTATGTCAACTGCAGTATTTTGCAATTCTTAAAGCCTTTGAGATTTGTTGAAGTCCTCTTTCTTTTTTTTTTTTTTAAGCTTAGTGTTTTATATCTAACAGAAAACAGGAAAAATATTTTTCGTTGTCATTCAGATCTTAGCTGAGTAAACTATCCTGAGGATGGTAACCATCTCATGTGTTTATATGTTGAGTACTGAGGTGGCACAGGTTTATATGTTGTTCTCATTAATTAGAAGTCTTGCTTTTTATTAACAGGTTGCCCTGTGGGGCAAAACACGTTTAAAAGAAAAATCCATAGTGATTTGAATAAGCTGAGTTATATCAGAAGTGTTTTTCAAAATTGTTGAAAAGTTAAATGCACTTCACAGTACTAGTTGTGTAGTTCAAAATACTGTTGATTATTCTTTGGAGACCATGCAAACTAAAAACTAGGAGAGGTCAAGTGTGTGTTTATTGTAGCAATCTTTGCTTGAACAAGGAGTTCTCACTCGTTACAGAGAACTTAGGTGAGCAACCTCCCCAAGGGGCGATTGGGCTGGTTGTAGACCTAGTGGTAAGCTCTGATACTTTTTTTTTATTAGAAGGTTTTAAGTACTCCCAGAGTGCCCATAAAGCAACTTACGTTACTTTAGGTGTATATTCTAGATGTGTAGAGTGCAGGAGAAGATTGAATAACCGACCTTTGTCCAGACTTAGTTAAAGGTGTGAGTCAGTTCCTTCACTCACAATGTCTGCTGGCCAAAACCTCTAAATGTACATTGAAAACTGAAGCACAGCAAGGTCATGTTAAAGCTCTGCGTGATACACCAAGAAAAGATATAAACCTTGCAATATCAACAAATACAGATTCAGTGAAATTGTGGGAGGCACTGACTTAGAAGTTTTAATGCGATGTTGGGGAGTCTCCTTAGCAAAATTTTTTTTTTAAATTATTTATGCACGACAAGTTTACTTCTGTGATGATGCAAGTCTCATAAAACATTTCTAGCATCCCCTTCACCTTGGCTGGAGAATGCATATCTTCTCTCCCTGTGAGTAGGATCGTTAATGAGCTGTAAAAAGAAACAGAAGAGCACAGTATTCGTCATTTTTGAAAGAAGTAGTCTACATTGGTCTGAATGGAATAAATCCTCTTGGAAGCCATTTCTGGGTACATGAGGGAGGAAAGGAGTAAATCGAGCTTCACCAACCTGATTGTCTTTTGTGATAAAATGGCTAGATCTATGGACGATGGGAGAGCAGAGTCTGTCATCTGCCTTGATTCTTAGCAAGGCTATTGCTGTGATCTCTCATGACATCCTTGCATCCAAGTTGGGATGGTAAGGTCTGGATGGGTAAAACTACTAGAGGAGTGAAAAAATGGCTAGATGTTTGAGCTCAAAAAGCAATGGTGTCCTGGTTTTGACTAAAACAGGACCAATTCTCCTTTCAGTAGTTTTCCTTCAGCTGTGTCTTCTAAGTAACTGCACTTTCTGAATTTGACTACATGTTTTTCAGACAGTGTCTGCTTTCAGAATTGATAATGTGTGATGTTTATAGTTGTTACTAAGGTAACGGTATGCAGAAAGGCCCATGTTTGTCCTTGTTCCTGTGGGAACCAAGGTCACTGATGGCTCTCTTATAGTCCACAAGTGAACAGGCATAAGAGGGTCACACCTGCGGGAAGGAGTGCATGGGACAGGTGACCAAAAACTGACCAACGATGTATTCCATCCCATACACGTCATACTCAGTATAAAGCTGAGAGATCACAGGGGTTGGCCCTTCTTCTTTCATGACCGGCATTGGTGTGGGACTCTGCTCATTCTGCCTCCGATCCCAGTCTGTGTATTCCTGATTCTGATTCCCATCTGCTGCTGAGTCCAGTCTTGGATAACCCGATGGAAACCACCACAGCTGACAATGCCATGATCATCATTGGGAAGCTCAATATTGGTTTTGTATATTTTTATTTCTATAATTAGTAGTATTAATATTATGATACACTTTTTTCATTGTTATTGTTTTATTAAAGTAGTTTTAATTTTCCAGCCCATAAGTCTCTCACCCTCTTCTCCTTTCTTTTCCTTTCCCTTCTGGGGAAGGAAGGGGTTAATAGAGAGCATCTGTCGTGCACTTCTATTGCCAGTGCAGCCTTAAGCGGTGACAAGTGGTTAGTGGGTAATACTCACTACTGGCCTCTAGACAATATCACAAAGGTCTATCGTGGGATCTATTTAATGTCTTTACATCTCATTGTCCAGGCTATTGATATTGCACCTCAAGTCTGTGAATGACTCCAACACTAGAGGTAAGGGCTGCTATCCAGAGCAATCCGGACAGGCTAGAAGAGTGGCCTAACAAGCATGTTGTAAAATTCAACAAAGACAAATGCAGCAGGGTGTGCTATTTCCTGAAACAATACAGACTGAGGCTGGCTGGCTGGCGAGTTGCTCTACTGAAAAGCTTTTGGGGATCCTGGGTGACAATAGGCTACACATGAGCAAGGAGTGCACCTTGGAACTGATGAGGGATAACAGCATGCTGAGCTGTATTAATAGGAACGTAACAAGCAGATCAAGCGAACTGATTCCTCTTTACTTGGCACTCATTAGATTGCATCTGGATTAATGCATGTGCTTTTGATGCCCCAGTATGAGAAAAAACGCTGAAAAACTGAACTTGAGCTCAGCAGAGGACCATGAAACACCATAGAAGCTGGAGTGCTTACTTACCCTCTGAGGGGAGACTGAGGGACTTGGGCTTATTTGGCATGGAGAAAAGACAACTATGGAGCAGGGGTATGTAATAGCAGTCTGCCTATATCTGTAAAGCAGTTAACTAAAAGACAGATACAGGCTCTTTACTCAGGAGAATGAGAGACAGCAATCAGGAATTGAATCAGGCCGTAAATTGAATAGTTGCTATTTTTAAAATACTTTATTAGTTTTTTTTAATAATGCCTTTTCATGTGGGGTTGCCTGTAAAGGGATATGGCAAGCTTTAAAATACTGCATGATGTTTGCTTGGAATAACATAGCTTGTTCTGGAGTAGGTGGCTCCTTTAATTAGTCTAGATCTGTCACTGTATATGGATCACAAAATGGTTGAGGTTGGAAGGCACCTTTTCAGATGATCTTGTCCGATCTCCCTGGTCAAGCAGGGTCACCTAGAGCAGGTTGCCCAGGACAGTGGCCAGTTGGATTTTCAATATCTCCAGATCTAGCAAAACTCTTGTGGAAAAATGTTGAATTATGTATTAGAGAGCTGAATAGAACATAACTTTCACAAACCCATTTGATTCTTTATTTGAGTTGGACTCTCAGTGATTTACCCCATGTTTTTCCACAGGCTGTAATTCTAACATGTTTTGTACATTTGACTATCACTGAGTTCTGTGAAGGTAGAAAGAGGAATTAGTTGCTCTTTCTCCTGTAGTATGTGAACAAAATGCATTTTCTGCAGAATGTTCCTTATTGATCCATGTGGAGTGATGTGGACAAATGATTTTGCAAGATCAAGCAGTCTTTCTGTTACTGAACTATTCTGTGTTGATCAGTAAATATTTTTAGCTTCCTTTTTCTTCCAAATGGGAGAAGCATGTGATCTGCAACATTAAATGCTGTCAATTTTGCACAGAAAAAATTTGTGGAGTATACATTCTAAATTCAAATATTTTGAAATATCTATATTCATGGTCATAAACGATAGTCAGCAATTTTAAGGTGATTATAGCCCTTGCCCACAAGGTAGAATTAATAAATAAGATGCCAATTTTGGTATGTTGTAGCGCTAAAGCTACTTAACAGTCTAGTAATCCAAAAGTTGTCACTTGGGTCACTGTTACGGAAAAGAAAAAAACCAGCAACTGAAAAAAAATCCAAAACAAAACACAGAAAAACCCAAACCAACACCCCCCCCCCCCCCCCCCCCCACCTCTCTTTTATCTTTGTGGAAAGAGCCTGAAGGATACCTTTTTTCCCTCAAAATCCTTATCCATTGCAATACTGTTAAGTCTGACACTTGACTCTTTCCTGTTTGTTTTTAAGCATGTGTATCCTTTCTTGTGGTGTATAGGCAGAATGCAGATGTTACTTCTATGACCTTTACAAGTTGTATTTCTTTGCACTGTTGCAATGAACTGTAACTATGAACTGTTATATGTAACATTTTAAATGAACAAATTAGAAAACACCCAGGAGATTTTGGAGTATTTTTCCTAGTTTGTTTACTTTAAATATGTGATGACTGTTGGTGTATGAGGTCTTACTTTTCCCTACTTCCATCTACTTCGGCAGATCTTTTCTGATGGCTTCTGTATATGTTTCTTTCATGTATCAGTAGAGTAAGGAGAATGATGTTTTCCTGCTTAAATGTACAGTCACAAACCCTATTCAGCAGCTGGTGTAGGTGCCCACATAAAACTCAGTTCTTCTCTAATTAGGTAGAAAATTGCATGTCATTTCTTAAAATGACGTGAATGTTTTGTCTTAAGGTATGATTGGTGAGCCTTAATAACTGAAATGCATTTAAATGCTGAAAAGACAAGGAGTCAAAATTCCTTGCTGGTCTTTATCTAGAGAGGAAATGAAATGGGTAGCTTTGTGTTTAACTCAAATAAAAGGGGGCCTGACCTTCGTGTATACATCTGATTTATTGGCATTCTCTGGGTTTGAAACAGCAATGAGAAGGAACTACAGTGTGCTTGCAGCCTGGGTTTTGTGTCAAATATGGGTGCGTTACAGCAGGACCGTTTTGCTGATGTTATCAATGGGATAGTTTAACGTGCCTACTAGCATAGCGGTTGCTGCTTGTACGCACAGCATGGAGTATTGTGAGGGTTGTGAACTCTTAGCCCCTTCAGTGGCAATTGCAAAAGGATATATTTCCCCCAAGAACATTAAATAAAGATGCAGTATAAAATTCTAAATGGAGGCTATGGATATGCTTATGTAAGGCTGTTGGGATGAGAAAAGAGAAGGATCAGTTTGATTTAGGTTAGCTCCAAGGTAACGTGAAAGAAGAAAAGTAATCAGCCTGATTAAGATACCAGCTTTGTGTAATTTTGCTCATAGGAGGATATTATGCACAAGAAGAAGGTGCAGATCCCTCAGGGGTGAGGCACAACACTTGGCAAGTGAAAGCTTTGGCTTTAATGAAAGCCCTGGCGTTACCCCGGTGGGAGCCCTGGGCGACCAATGCTAATCAGGTGGGGACCCGACGCAATGGAGCCTTGCTCAGGAATAAAGCTTAAGGGAAGGCGCCGCAGGGGTGGATAATAAAAATTGTTCTGCGTAACATATCATACATATGCAGTGCCCTGTTTTGCTCATCATCATAGTGCAGGTGCTGTTGCCTGAATTTTGAGATCCGCAGCTGGCCTCCATTGTTGGTGCCCGTGCAAAAGCAGGTGCAGATGGGGGAGCAGACTGTCCTGTGATGACAAGATAAAATGTGCTTGTGACTCTACATACTGGAAGGGGATGGGAAGTGAACTGTCCCAGGTTATGATAACAAGATGACAAGATGTGCTTGGGACTCTCCATACTCAGACAGGGGAGGCAAACTATTCTGGGTTACCATAACAAAGTCTACTCATGTCCTACATAGGGTAACAGGGTTTTCTTGCTAGAACTCTTGAGTACATCAGGAGATCTCTTTACACATCACAGTTTCTAGAAAAAGCATCTTTATGATGGTTTGGTTTTTTCCCCCCACATTTACATTCAGCCTTTGGATAGTGGGAGGAAAAATAAAAAACTAATGAAACATAAGCAACCATGTGCCCACAGGTATTTTTGAGAAGAGATGGCTGTTGTCATTCATTCTTCATTTTTCCTTTGTCAAAGTCAAGTCTCAAAGATGAGGCAGTCCAAAATATTCTGGCTGATATGCAGATGATTCTCAAACTTTGCTGCAGTTTTACTGTTTGGCAGGGGTTGGTGCCTGGGTTCCTTTTCCCCACACTGCCACCCCTCCAGTTGGGGTAGTGAAATCATTAAAGTGCAAACCTTGGATTTGCTTTCCTGCTTACCAACTCTGCCAGTTCACATACTGGCTTTTCTCAGAGTAGCTTTCATGCTGTCCTCACCCAGACCTGCGAGCCTTTCCTCTCCATAAAAATCAAAATAGAAGGAAGGGTAGGATAGGATAGTAAATAATACAGTCTGCCAAGTTAGTTCAGACTCACTGGTGTGCTTTGGTAGTGACACTGTGCTGCATAACAAGAACTTAGTTTTGTAACTCGGAACATGTAAGCTGAGAATCTGATCAGCGAAAGCCCCTACGAATGGGCTCCTGAAGCTGTTGCATTCTCCCAAGGCATAATGTGTGAAACTCTCTAGTGTTACGCTGTGCACCCTCTTACTGCAGTCATGTTCAGATGCCTTCCTTTCTGTGAGTGGGATAGTCTCACCTGCTGATCTGGGGCATTAACAAGGGGGTTGCCGTGGAATCTTCTGCACAGTGTCTGTTTTGCTGGTGAATTATAATTTGGATGCTTTGTCAGCCTTACTCATTTGGGTGGTGGACTATGGGATCCAGTCTTTAGTGTCCAATCTGGTACCCTGTAGTCCACACTGCTTTTCCCAGGCTGTTGCTTATGCCACTCCTCATCCAGCTGGTTTGTGCATCTACTGAGTTACTGGCTACCGTGTCCAACTCCCTTAGAGTGCTTGGCAAAAGGGACTACTCTAATGCTGAGATGGCAAAGTGCTTCTTGGACAAATGCTGCTGTAATGACAAAGCTTCTTTATGTAAAGAAAAGTCAGATACTGGTGAAATGGTTTTGCTACTATTGCTGCATACATTCTATCTGTTGGTTTTGGCACAATTACCTCAGGTAAGGATCATGTCTCCTTTAAACTGATCTATATAGCCATGCTGGTGAAAAGGTATTGCATAGACCTGATCTCCAGACTCTCAGCTTTTGCCCAGGCAGGATGTGTTTGCCAGCAGATGTTGGTTGTAGCATCAGTTCTTTAGGGCTCTCAATCCTCTTGTGACTTGAAATGCATATGCTAGATTCATGAAGTATCGCCATATTCCCATGAGAGAAAAACCTGTGATGGATCTAAGCTGCCTTATGTTTTATGGCTCCTAACTTGGCTTCTGTCACCACTTAAGGTTTCTGTCACCATTTAAGGCTGGGGCAGTGCTTAAAGCAGAGAGCAGATCCTCTCTATTAACCTTTTCCTTTTCCAGAAGGGGAAGGAAAGGAGAAAAGGGAGAGAGACTGATGGGTTGGAAAGTTAAAACAACTTTAATAAAACAATAACAATGAAAAAAGTATAAGTAATATTAACACTAATACTACTACTACTAATAGAAATAAAACTATACAAAACCAGTATTGGGCTTCCTGATGATGGCTGTGGCAGCTTGCAGTGTTCATGCGGCAGGGCAGGCACCCAGATGGCCTGGACTGGACTCTGCAACAGACAGGATCCAGATTCAGGAATGCACAGATTGGGGTCAGAGGCAGGAGAGCAGGCAGAGTCCCACGGGGATGCCAGCCATGAAGGAAAGCGGGATGACCCCCCCACGTCGTCCCTGAGCTTTATACCGAGTAACCACGTGGGTGGGATGGAATACGTCATTGATCAGTCCTTGGTCACCTGTCCCCTCTGCAAGTTCCTGCGGGTGCGACCCTTTTCTGCCTCCCTTGACACGGACCACAACAAAGCCCACAGTGGCTCTGGTTCCCGTAGGAACGAGCACACACCCGTGGGCCTTTCTGCATAACAATCCGGCTTCTACCCCAGCAACATCTACAGACATCGAGCGCCATCAAGTCTAAAAGCAGGCACTGCCTGAAAAGCATGTAGTCAGCTTCAGAGAGTGCAGGTACCTACAAGAAACTGAAGGAAAATCTGCTGAAAAGAGAATTGGTCCCGTTTTAGCCAAACCAGGACAGCTTATCTTTAGGTCTGTTGTGAAACATACGCCGGCATGGTTTGCGGCCCTCTCTGTGGCCAACACACTGAGAATATGAATCTGTTGAAACCTGACTCTGAGATGCTTGTCATAACCTTGGCGCTAAAAATCCATAGAGCAGTCTCCAGCGTATGCCAAGACGGCAGCCATCACTGGCTGCAGCTATGCACTCTTGTGAAGCCTTGAATCCAGCAGTATTCAGGGGCTAACTTTAGCTTTCATAAACAAATAAATGCACATAGCACCCCTGGAATCAGTCTTCTGAAACTACAGTAGAAGAATCCTTCATCGTTCTGGCAATCTTTGCTTTGCTTCTAGGGAGATGCTTGGCTATAACAGTCCTGGAGTGGGAAGAGGGGAGAGACTTTAGAAGGGATGTTGCACCACAGATTCTCAGTGATCTGAGCGTGGGTTTTCAGTGAGTGATTTTAAGCCAATGTGATACACAAAGCAGGGCAATGTAGAGATGAAATGAGAGAGGACCTATATGAAAGTACGGATTCTTCAGAAGCTTTTAGTGGATGTTTCTGGACAGTAATATTGTAATGAGGGAGAAGCTGACATTTGGAGAATGCAAGCCTCTTTTCTTTGAGAGGTGGTCAGTGTCAGAACCCAAGGAGTACTGTCATGTCATGCTTTGAGAGAACGGAGGATGCGGGTGCTGAGGGCCTCTCAGTTCCAGAGGGAGCTTCAACAGTAATTTTCAGGAACATCTGCAGATACTCCACTGTTTAAAAAGGACAGCCTATTTAGAAGGTGTGTTGCAATCTGGATGTTTGTAGTTGGTGGATTTCAGTGGCAAATGGATTGGCTTGCAATAATAGTGAGAGGGCAGACAAGAACTGCGTAGAAATTTTTTTTCAAATTACAGTCGGCTGTCAGATAGCATGTTATTGTTTCACCTTGCATTTTTTGACAATTAAAAGAGCATTTTTTTTTCTAAATACTTGAGATTTGTCTGAGCTTCCAATGGATATTTTTCTGTTGTTCTTGCTTTAAAGCTTGTGATAAGCTTGTATCTCTAAAAATACTCCTTCCTGGATATTTTGTCTCATTTATTTCATTGCTGTTTTATAGGTTTACTTAAAAAAAGTGTTCAAAGTGGATGTAAGCTTTAGGATCTGGATTTGTAATTCCATAGCCAGCTCATAAGTGGAGGTTTCCAATTAGAGGTGTGTGCTTTTGACTCCCATTCGTTCTCTTCTCTCATCCCTCCATATGTTAGTTCCTTAATTTCTTTCAGCCACAGGTACAAATATGCATAAGGTCCCATATTAACATTCTACCTCGTGATTAGTAATAGACTGAGGACTGCAGGAGCAAATGTTGACTGTTCACAGTTACCTTTCCATTTGTATGTTCAGAAGTATGCTCAAAGAGAACTCACTAGCTCCATGATTTCACTGAGGATCAAAATGAGGCTGACCGTCCTGCAATTATCCAAATTATCCTTTTGGCTTTTTCTTTTTTTTTTTTTTTTTTTTAAAGATTGGTGCAACATTTGCTTTTTCCCAGTCATCAACGACCTCCCCAATCTCCACGCGTGAAATATGAGAGAGAGCAGCCTTGCCATGGCATTGCCCATCTCTCTTAGTACCCTTGGATGTGGCAGGTCTGATCCCATAGGCTTGTATGGATCAAGCTCTGTTAGCAATTTCTCACTAAGTCATCATCAACTGATGGCCATCTTTTCCCTCCTTGAACCCTATCTGTAAGAGCAAACACTGGAAGACCTTACTGGTGAAAAGCAAAGGCAAAGAAGACATTGAGTCCCTCTGCCTTATCTGTTCTTGTTGTCACTAAATCACTCACTCCATTCAGTAACTGTCCCACGTTTTCTTTGTATAGTCTTTTGCTGTTAATGTAGCAGTAGAAGCTTTTCTTGTTATCCTTATGATGCTTGCACGTCTTACCTGCAGCTAAGCTTTCACTTTCCTGATACCATTCTTGCATGCCCAGGCAATGTTTCTAAATTCCTCCTTTGTAGCCTAACCTTGCTTTCACCTCCCGTATGCTGTCTTTTTGCAGGAGAGTTCCACCATGAGTTCCTCCCTTGGCTGGACTGGTCTCCTGATAGATCTGCTTGACTTCCTGAGTATTGGGCTGGACTGTTCCTGTGCTTGGAGAATGTCCTTAAAGACCTGCCAGCTTTCTTCTGATCCTTTACCCTTCATTACAGATTTCAGTGGGATCACAGCTACCATTCCCCAAGTCTGCTTTCCTAAAGTCCGTGGTCTGTACTCTACTACTCTCCTTCCTCTCTGCCCTCATGATCTTGAACTCCCCTATGTTATGGTCAATACCACTGAGGCTGCCAGTTACTTTTATATCCTTAATCAGTACTTCCCTGCTAGTGAATAGCAGATGTGCTTAGCTGTGCACCATCCCAGGTTAGCCTATCCAGTACCTGTATCAAGGAGATATTCTTTCTAGAAATTTCCTTGGCAGTGTGTGTCCCCGCCTACTCTGTTGCCTTTCCAGCAGATGTCAAAGAGATTAAAATGATCTGCAAGAACCAGGGCTGTGATCAAGAGCAATCCTCAAGTTGTTTAGGGTGCTTCATCTATGTGGAAGGCCTTTAAGAAAGCCATTTCTGCCGTGACGCCACACTTACTGGCCTCTTTTCTGATGTGGACCCACAAGCTCTCACCTAGCTATTGTCCCATGAAAGAGCTCCATATATCCAAGCTGCTCTTTTGCATAAAGACACACCTTCACCTTCATCTTCCTAGTCTGCATTTCCCAAAAAAGCATCTGTCTGTCCATCACTACTTGATCATTCCTGCCGTGTCTCAGTTATTCCAATCATGTTGTGACTAGATGCAGAGCTCTTGTTCCTCCTGTCTGTTCTCAGGCTGCATATGTTTGTTCATGTGTGGCATATTGATTCACGGACTCCGAATGCGGATCGAAGACTCTTTATTACAGTCAAGCAAACTTTTTATACCTCTACAGCGGGCTGACGTGTCAGCCTGTAACTGAGCTTCAGTAATTTTCCATTACAGCATTTTTTAACTATTTTTTTTTAACTATTACAGACATAGCAACTTTAGCAACTTTCTTATCTACAAGGCCAAAGGCTAAACTTTTTTGCAAATAACTGCTGAAACAGACCGCTGTGTTCTGCTAACTAGGTTCCGTATCTTAAAGCTTCACTTCTTACTCCCATGCTTTCTGCCAACAAGCATAACTGTCTCCTTCTCCCAGGGTCGTCCTTCGCTCACTGATGCTGTCGAGCTGGCTTGAGAAATACCCACATCTCCCCCTTCTTTGTTTATAAAAAAAGCTTGTTTCAGCGCTTTGTCTATTAGAGTTTGTACACATTTTAACACACAGGGAATGCAGATCAGAATACATACAAAAATGAATAAGCATCCTACACCTATTTGTAATAAGCTTTTTATCCATTCAGTTAAGACTAATCCACCAAAAAGATTTCCAAAAATATCAAAACCATCACTTTGTTGTAA
>NW_009610035.1:0-24566 GCF_000690535.1 Cariama cristata
TCCATTACTGAGTGGACCGTGACACCACCTTAACCTCATAAATATTTATAGATCCATAGACTAACTAGAATTGGAAGGGACCTATAAGGATCATCAAGTCCAACTCCCTGCTCCTCGCAGGACTACCTAAAATTAAACCATACGACTAAGAGCGTCCCTGCTGCCATGACCACTTCCCTGGCGAGCCTGTTCCAGTGACTGACCGCCCCCTCGGTGAAGAACCTTTTCCTAATGTCCAGTCTGAACTTCCCCTGACCCAGCTTCATTCCATTCCCCCATCTCCTGTCGCTGGTCACCAGAGAGGGGAGATCAGCACCGCCCCCTCCGCTGCCCCCCGCCCCGTGAGGCAGTTGTAGGCTGTGATGAGGTCACCCCTCAGCCTCATCTTCTTCAAGCTGAACAAGCCAAGTAACCTCAGCCGCTTCTCCTAAGTCTTGCCCTCAAGACTTTTCACCATCTTGGTTCCCCTCCTCTGGACTGCCATTTAATGTCCTTCTTATATTGAGGGGCCCAAAACTGCACACGGTACTTGAGGCGAGGCTGCATCAGAGATCTTATGAGAATATGTACCTATATACACACAGAGACATATATACATAAGAATGATTTTACAAGATTATACACACACACACATATATATATGTATGCATACATATATACCCAGAGAATGACCACCAAGAGCTACCAGCTCTAGTAAGTTCACTCTAGGCAATGGGAGTTGTCCAAGGAGACTGTATTATCATGCCTGGAAGGAGATTTGCATGATGATGCATTTCCATCCCATGTTCATCATAGGTATCACGATCCCTGTGAGCTGGTACAGGACAGTGTCCAATTGATTCAGAAGCATTTAAGACTGACTACCCATCATGTCCATTTCCTCTTCTTTAAAGAGCTCCTGCCCGACTCACCTTTAGGTATAGCTTGGACAACCTTACTGTTTAAGTCTTGGAGCTTTCTTCTGCTCCAGCCAGCATGGCTGTGAGTCTGGATTGCCGGAGTGTAAGCTGGGAACTCTTTGTTACAACACTCAGACTCCCCTCTCTCTAGTCCCAAGAGTATTATCCAGTCTTATGGTCCTTATTGCACTGTTTTTGATCCTTCCTTAGCTCACCCCTGTCTTCTTAATTTCGACCTTCCTTTCTGTCACTCCTGGATTTTGCTTTTTTCCAGCTTCCAGTTCATATTCTTTGAACTGTTTCCTATTCCCTTTCCCTTCCCTTCAGTAGGGGAAGGGCTGCTCAACTTTGGAAACAGAGCTTTCTTTGTCATGATACCAACCAAATTGTCAGCAAAAGCATTATTGCCAGCAAAGATGAGACAAATGCTCTACTTTCAATTACAATGCTCAGCCCTAGCTCAGCTCAAACGAGGACAGCGGGTAAGGCAGGATGAGTTCTGTGCTGGAGCACTCTCCCTAATTTGTTCTTTGCTCTGTAGCCATAGTAGGTCTGGTCAGCTCAGGAAGCAGTGGGGACTTAAGCCTAATACTAATAAGGCTTCAGATTTTTCACTCTTGCAAATTCTACAAGCTTGTATGAGCTGCAATGCTCCAAAGACATAACTTAGATTAATTGAGTGGATTTTCCAGGAGGACAGTCTCCAATACTAAGATCATGTTCTTCTAAATGTCAAGTCCCTCTTCCAAAGTCTGCAGGTGTCACAGCGTTTCAAGCAAGAAGGTCTATAAAACATTTAACATGGGGAAAGCAATATTTTTTCTTCTTGTACTGTTCTGCAGAATAAGTAACCACTTTGATCAACAGAAATGGGTTAGCCTGTGATGAATACTAAACATGGCAAAATTTCAACCCTAAAGCTACTGCTTCACAAAATGTTATATGAAGCAAATGTTTTATGAATCCTAAAATATGGTAGTAACAGAGGATACTACCACTCCCACCTGTAAAGAAACTTTCAGCTGATTTTTCCTAGTGTAAAATTTAATGAACATGATAATGACAATTCACCTTCTGTTTGTTTTTATTTTTAATACTATTGCTTTGTGTAAATTAAAGCGTAAAAGTTGGCACTACCTCACAACAGCGTCCTAGTTCCTCACAGTGACTTGCTTGAAGTCACAAAAACTGAATCAAAATAATGACAAATGCCTGCTGAATTCAAACTTCTCTTTGGGTATGCTTTACAAAGGAATGTACTATTTGAAGCTTCTCTTTCAGGTTCAAAAATACTCAGCGTTAACAAAACTTTAGGGCCTGATACCAGGCTCATTTATGTTCCTGTGACACGTGCCAGAAAGAATATTACAGGAGACTACACATTTCAGATCTTGGGTATCTTTTCAGCTGCCAGGTTTTCCTTTTCAAACAAAAGAAGATTAACTGAGTAGTCCCTTAAAAAATTGTGAAGAGCGTAAATAAAATTTAATACAACGCAGCACTCTCACATGTTTTGATGGCTGGATACAGACCATATACAGTATACACACAAGTTTACATTCACACTTACTGTGTCCATTTTGTAAATAATCCTCAACCTCAAGACTCAAACTAATGTAAGGGACTAACATTTATGGAAACATGAAAGCAATGACATGGTTAATGTACAAACTTTCCTTTAATGCATAACAACTGCAGAGTCATTGCTCAGACATGCTGTAGTTTGACACATGCTCTACTGCCTCTTTGTAAAGCTACACATGCAAGCAAAAGCAATAAATTTTTCAGGTGTCTGCACTTTCAGTTTTAAGTTGTTTTTATGACACAGAATATATACTCCTTTTAAATATTACTTATTTCTGTGTTTTGTTCGGATTAGAGTCTCCTTAAAGAAAGCAGAATATTATGACAACAGTAAATTTTGTGCCATTTGGTATCCACTTGAGAGACAGTAATACAATGATCTCACAGAGGAGGCATCATCAGTTAAACAACAATCTTGTCCTTTATGTTGTTGTAAATGGATGTTTGATTTTACAGCTCTACAGCCCTTGGTTCATGTTTAAGTGTCAGAAACATTGCTATTAAGTTTAACGTGTTCTGAAGAATTACACGTATATTACCAGAAATCAGAAAGTCAGGAAAATATTTGTTGTATGCTGAACGTATTTCTACAACTAGAAGTTCTTCTGAAATTACTTGGCTCCACCCACCTTAGTTTATTCCAAATTTCTAGCCAACTGATAGACCCTGCAGACAACATTTCTGTAAGTTGATCTTAATTACCATATGTACCAATTATAATGTCATTCAGAAATAGACCACAATCCATCTTCCTATCATATTTGATCGACTTCTAGAAAACAGCCTAAATGTACAGAACAGATAATGAACTATACCAATGCCCTGCACAGCCTTTCCAGTTAAAGTTCTGTCATATTTCCATCATAAAATACCTTCACATTCTACCTACATCAGGAATAAGTTGTTAGATGTGTAATTTGTGAATGTTAGCTTTTAAATAATAAGCATGCATTTATACAGCACCTAGCACATCATGAGATTGAGTAACAAGTAGTATCAATATAAGAAGGATGAATTTTAAAAGTCCCCAAAACAACTACTAGCTCCTGACCTAACCATTAAGTTGTCAGGCACACTTCCTCACAGGAGCACATAACTTTCAAGAACTACCTCCATCTATGATGCTGACATTCTTCAGATTCACCAGACATCTTTCCATCTTCCTTGCATAACAATTTTCCTCTGTTTTTGAGGTAAGGAGATCAACGCATGCAAATACAGGACTGAAGCTAAGCTCTACAGACATTCCATGCCTAAAGGGGAAATTGCAGAAATTGAGTAATGCCTAAGTAATATCATCAGACAGAAGTCCCACTATTGCTAAAGCATCTGCCATTTATAACATTTGGGATATAGACATCTCTTGAAATAACTGGGGCCATACATATTTACCTCAGTTGTAAGGATACTCATGGGAAAGAAAATTAAAGTTTACAAAACATTCCAATAACTTATAACATTAAATTTTAGTGAGAAAGATTCAAAAGCAAGACAAATTGAAATAATCCAAACAAAAGGTCTACTGCTATAGCCTACTATCATAGACTTAGCATTAGGACACGTAAGAATTAGTCTTGAATTCTCTAGTTTATTTATCATGGGATTAAGTTGATTGAGGTTTCTGTATTTGAAACTCAAATTCTGCTTAATTAATATGCAATAAAAAGGTCATGTTAACATTTCTGGCTCAGTTGGCCCAGTTAGCGCACATCTCTTGCAAAACAGGTTACGTATGCAGTAGTTACAATGGTATGAACATGCTGCATCTTCACTAAAAGCAGAGTTAATTCTTAGAGAACAAGATGCTGGAAAAAAAATACTAGGATGTTAACATATTAAAAAACCAAAGTAATATGTCTACTTAAGTTTTGGTCCATATGCATTCCAGACTGTTCTGTCACAGAAATAGTCCCAGTCAAAACAGATATGGGGTAAGCACTGGTAAATTAATTTTAAATATTCAGTATGATATATTGAATATCATGCAACTAATGTTAGTTTTTTGTGAGACAATAAATGACAGTGTTTAACACATACAGGGTTGAAACCAAGACATGAAGAGTTACAACTTCTCTCCCCTCACATTGCCCTTCCTCTTTCATCCTAGAAACATAATCAACCATGGAACGTGAACAAATTAAGTTTATTACGGAACCAGAACAAATTAACATGAAGAATACTATAACCCACTATGTCATTATGCCAGAGGTACAAACCAATTCCTTCTCAAGCAGTTTTGCAAATGTCAGGTTTCTTTTTAACCACATGGACAATTTTAAATTGTAAGTGTCAAAAAGGAAATGACTAAAAAATAAACCATTGCACCCCAGTTTCACATGAAACTAGGTCTACCCATGTGAAACAGTTTTATCACAAATTCTTGTGACAGGATAAAGATGACTGATAAACTTCAGTGACTAAACTAATTGAAAAAAGATGTCTCAGTCTTGTGATCAGATTTCTGGTTTTGAAAGATTGCTACACACCTCTGTAGCTGATACGTAAGGGTGTTTAGGGATGACAAGCCATTTACTTTTGGCATCAGGCAGTTATGGCATATTGCCAGCTGTCTCAAGAGAATACTGAAAATTCAGTATGTGAGGTATAGACGCTGTAGCTATTCTTGGGTTACCTTGGAGAACAGCGTAACTCCTCTGGAGTCGTATTATTCCTTGGTATGTTAGAGACTGTCCTAGGAAGCATCTCAGTTTGGCCTCTTGAGACTTTTACATTACAAACTAAGTAGTAATGTGGCAAACAGCACTACTTAATGTGTTATTTTTTATCAATATGACATCAACTTTTCCAGGTTTATAGACAATCGGTATTATACATTATTTCTTCACTCCTAAAAAGTAGACTGCTAGCAAGGTTAAAGTGAAAAGTTATTTCTGCAGCTTTTAAGGTATTATTGAAAAATCTACTATTGTATGTGCGTATCACTCATATCTTCATAACGGACCACCTGAACAAAATGAACTGCTGCTGCCCTGAGGATAAGTAAGTATGGACAGCCTGTATCATTACAGCCTATACCACTGACAGCAGTAGTATTAGCAGTACATACAAAGTCAATGGTAGAAATTGGTCAAATACATACACCAAAATGCAAAACTACAAGAAGCAAAATCTCCCATAGATGAGGAATAGAGAAGATGCTCTGTACAGAACCTCTATATATGCTTTTGAAATAACTGCTGGTGCCAAGCAACTAAATTCTATACACCTAACTTGTGTATTGTACCTGTTTGTTGATACAACAGTTGTTTAAGTCTTTGTCCTGCTTCCTAGTTGTTTCAGCAGATTCTCTTAATCTTTCATCAGAGCAAGAAACAAAATCATGAGCAATATTTACAATAATGATGTAGATATTTCCCAGTATATCCTACAGGAGAAAACTGAAAATATTTGTCATATAGAGGAATACAAGTAGTAACTTAAATAGACAGTCTGCATGTGATACAACCAGAATAAGGGAAAATAATTAGTGGGATGGGTTGTTGTCTTGGTTAAGCATGATGCATACAGGCAAAAAGGAGAATTTTAGTTTGCATAAGGAAGGGTGGGTAGAGGTATGTATGTATTTGAGATCATGTGAAACTGGAGCAAAATATCCAAGGACATAGCTATGCAAAGAAGTTTTAAGATGGTACAGAAAGACAGCCCTGGGATGACTCAGCACACAGCGTGCATGCTTGCATGGGTAGGAGGGGAAAGGGCTACCTAGTCCATATGTATTTTTAGTCTAAAAATGCTGTTAGACATTTTTTGTAAAGGATAATGTTATCTCGACAATTTTGCAAAGTTGTATTCCAGTTATAATTGCCACAACAAAATACCTATATAAAAATTAGAAACAGACTGTATTTACAGAGAATATTTGATAAGTTCTACATTGAAAACTGTATCACTTGTTGAAAATAACTATCCTCCACTTTAAAAAAAACCAAACAACCTGTAATGCATCAAAACCAATATCCACTGAAACAAAAATCAAGATACAAAATTAATGTGTCAGCTACTGAGTTCAAGACATCTAAGCACAGGCATCTATGTTTTTATCTTTGCTTATTAACTCTTTCAGTTCCCTTGTACCTCAGATTATATCATTATTTGAAAACATGCAAGTCAATAATTGCTCTAGTACACACACCATGTTTCTCTGCTTTCTGACCTAAGAAGTAACTGTTTCTAGTGCCTGTCCAGTGCTTGGGCTGCATTTTATAACAACAACATTTATAAAGCAAAAAAAAAGTCAGGAGGAGACAAATCATCTGGAGCTGTATATGTAACTTGTTCAGATACACTTACTATAAGACTATTAACGAAGAACACCAACAAATTAAAGAAGCACCACACATAACTAGCAACATTCTTATATGTAGCAAATACAAGCACTACTTTGAGATAATAGTTAAACTTGGATTTAAAGTGATCTCTATTGATAGCAGCTGGTACTTCAATATTTTCCTGAACAGGGATGCTTTTCTGAACTGTGTTTGCAGTAAACAGAAGTAGGACTGTTGACATCGGTTTGTGAACACAGTGCATGAAGACATTTAGTTTTAATGATCTTTTTCAACTGCTAAAAAATCCTGAAAACAGCTTGTTTTCTTCAATGTCAGATAAATTGTTACCTCAGTATAGATCATTTATTTATAAGAAAAATGTTTCCTACAATACTAGAAATCGGTCTTTTTCCTTGCTAGTTCAACAAACACTTTTCTACTTGTCTAAATCATAAGGCAGAAATTCGCTGAAGAATCACTGCATATCTGGAAAACTGTTCCATTCATGGAAGTATCTCATCACAATTACCAGACTGCTTATTTGATAAAATCATCATCCCATTTTTCAATTTAATACATCTGTATTCCCTAGAGACTATGAGACATTAAAGTGATGAAATCAAAACACTGCTGACCAGTTAAGTTACAGTTCCATTTTAAAGCATTGTTTAAGGGGTTTAGGCTTCACCCTAGCATACGCTGTGACAGCTGTTTGTAAAAAAAAAAGACCATCAACAACAAAATAAAAATTCTTCAACAAGGTATTTTAGGCACTTAAAATAAAAATGTTACAAAAAGGTTTCATACTCAATTAACTCTTTCCTTTTGTATCTTCTCTTCCAGTTTTCACGTAGCTGCGTAAGATTTCCTTATGAAAGTTAGAAAGTGTTTTTTTTATTATTCGTGAATATAACACAGAAACGTTCCTTTAAAAAACATTATTATTCCAATCTATAGAGGACTTTGCTCATCATGTGCTAGGACTAAGAGATGATATTCAACCATTTTGTTACATATGAAGTAGGTCAGACTGTTGCCTTGCAGATGGTCCGTGATATAGTATTGATCCAGAAGGTGCAGGATAGCTATACAATTCTTCTGGTTTGCCTACCTAGGAAAGCTACAGCAAAATAATTCAGAGTGTGAATTTAGTAATTGTACTTTACGCTTCATTAACTCCTTGAGTAGACAATTATCCTGCATCTCAAAGTATGCATAATCAGTCTTGTCCCACACATAGAGAACATAAAGCATTTAAAGCTCCTTGAATAGCACATGGAAAGTACTAGCAACAATAAAGGACATACACTTTCTATTATGTAAGTTACAAGAGATACAAATAATCCCAAACATCAAATTGTTATTCCTTTTTTCTCCTAGGAAGAAGTATAATAAAGGGAAAAGTGACAGCAGTCGATTTTGGAATCTGTCTTTCTCAGTAGGTAACAAGACTGGGAAAACAATTCAAAAGCAGAGAAGTAGTGTAGCTTATACATTGAAGTACAATTTAATTTTTTTCAATCATGTCATATATTCTAGACCTCCTCTTCCCTCCCATCTTCCACTTTCTTTTAAATACTTCTTGCTTCTTCAAAACTTTTCTCTCACTCTCTGCCTTTATTTCTCCACCAGGCTTGATTTTGCCCTTCTGACCTACTCTGGTATATAAAGCCAAAAATTAGTCTCAACAGAAGGAGTAAACTGAATCTTATTTTTCACTAACTCCTTGAGTAGATAGTTATTCTGCATCTCAAAACTTGCATAATTTGTCCTTCCTACCAGCAGAGGTTGTAAAAGAGAAATCTAGGAAACAGCATCACATAAAGAGGCGCTGAGCAGAAGTCAAATATGCAGTAATAGTGAAAAAAAACCTGACTGAAAAATACTCACTGCACAAAAAAAAGACTAGAAACTGAGCAAAATGTTCTACTTTGCACAGACAACCATGAAATCATGGCAGGCAGGCTTGGATTTTTATGTCAAGGTACAGGGACTTCAGAACTGTGCTACCACTGCAATAGACAAGAAGATATAAAAACCTGAAGAAGAAAAATTTTCAAGGTTCTTTCAATCCCATCACTTAAACCAACATTATATTTCAAGTGTAAAAAACACAAGAACTTACTTCATCATTAGTTTTGTTACAATTCTGCAGGAAGCCAAAGAGTTACAAATAGAAGTTGTCTTGGCCTGATAATTAATGCAGATCTTTGCAGGAAATAACAGATGTCAGTTTTCAAGACAAAAGAAACACTTAGACAGGATGAATTGTGCCTGTATAGTGTAGCCGACATCTGGGACTATGGAAACAGCATTTTCCAGGTACAAAATATCACGGTCTTTCTCATGAAAACTGTGTGCTTCTTTACACCATATGTTCTAACACATACTTATTCTGCTGGCTGAGAGGCATTTGATAAGCTCCAAATAATTCTAGTCACCTATGATATCCAAGAGTAAAATTTCAGGAAGCCAATTTCCACAAAGCAGAGAAAATAAATCCATCTCTGTGCTGCTCATATTTTTCAGTCCTGTCCTGGTGACTTCTCTCTGACTAATGCATTTGCAGAGCTTCTTACATTAGGCTGTGCCCATTCCTTCTGAAGTGGTGACTCTGCAGGTCACCACTTGCCTAATGTGGAATCTAAAGCAGACATGTATTTTGTGCATAATTTTCCCTGTTTTTTTGCTGCCAGACAGTTTGAGACTTACCTGTGCCTACAGGACAGAAAAGATGTCTCCTGGACCTTGACAGCCAGAGAATTATTTCCCAGGTTCCTTTCAATGGAGAGAGTTTTTCCTAATATTTCACATCTTCCTATACTAAGTTTTCCTTTGTTCATGAATCAAAATAGAAAGAAGCTTTTAGTTCTCCATTTAAACTATTAGAGTAACAGATCAATTAGTGAGCTTTCTGGATCACATCACTTTTATATCTATTTTTTATTTTCAATCTTCATTTTCTCTTTAAAATGTCACTGACTACTTATACTTTACAAGAGCAATCCATACTTTCATAATTACATAAACCAGCTCCAAGTATATTATGTATCCCTACCACAAATGCAGTTATTTTTCCCACCTAACTCAGTTTTATGTAATTTTAGCCTATCCTTTCTTCACTAAGAACAATGAATTGGTGCCAAAGATTCTAGACAGAGAAACAAATATTTTATCAATCAATACAGCTCTCTTGGTGCTCAGATGCTATTTGGATAGGCAGAAGTGTTTTAAAGTGTCTGTTAGCTAATTCCACTTTTAAACTGACAACCCTGATACTCACAAGAAGCTCACAAAACAGCTTTCAAATGCTGGTTGACACAAACAATATTTCTGATATCTGCTTAAAGGTTGTATGCCCAAGAGTTTGTACAAAACCCATAAATACTGTATCTACTTTTAATCAGATTACTGATTTTCTAGTCACGAACTCCACATGTAAATATTTAAGACAGAACAAGGTACCTTTTGTTCTATTGCTGTTTGGAAACAGAAACAAAACCCAACTTGAGATGCATTTTGTTCTCACTATCACAGGTAAAATGTGTAAGTATTTGCTTGCTCCCACACTAAGAGGTAAGATGGAAAACAGGCGCTTGGAAAAGGTAAATATAAGCACCAAATATTGAAAGCTGAAATTAAACATGAGCATGGAGCTGGAAAGAACAACTTAAAAACCTAAGTTAGTTTCTCTTCACAAAAAAGCTATTTTTGAATAGGGGATTCTTCTGCTTCAAGAACAAATTAAAACTGAGGTCACAGGGCATATTTGAAGAACAAGTGGTTTAAAACTACAAAAGCTAACACAACTTCTTGCAAATACGTAGGTAACAATGTCAAATTAGAGAAACTGTGATTTGAAAATAACAACAACAACAAAACCAACAGAGAGGCAGCAAGAATGCTTACTCTATAAACTATGCACTTGCTAAAAAAGAATGCGTGGTAAAGCTGATGTTTGTAATGCCACTGTAAATTGAAAATAGAGATGGACATCTGTTATAACTTCCAGTATAAGGATATAAAGACAGTAGAGATTCTTGATATCTAGCCACATAAAGTTACTTATTAAA
Source organism: Cariama cristata (assembly GCF_000690535.1). Lineage (NCBI taxonomy): Eukaryota > Metazoa > Chordata > Aves > Cariamiformes > Cariamidae > Cariama > Cariama cristata. The sequence continues at coordinate 10,846 of NW_009610035.1, forward strand.
ATCACAGAATCATTTAGGTTGGAAAGGACCTTCAAGATCATTGAGTCCAATCATAAACCTAACACTGCCAAGTCCACCACTAAACCATGTCCCGAAGCACCACATCTACATGTCTTTTAAATACCTCCAGGGATGGTGACTCCACCACTTCCCAGGGCAGCCTGTTCCAGTGCTTGATAACCCTTTTGATGAAGAAATTTTTTCTTAATATCCAATCTAAACCTGCCCTGGTGCAACTGGAATCCATTTCTTCTTGTCCTATTGCTTGTTACTTGGGAGAAGAGACTGACCCCCACCTCACTACAACCTCCTCTCAGGTAGTTGTAGACAGCGATCAGGTCTCCCCTCAGCCTCCTCTTCTCCAGGCTAAACAATTCCAGCTCCCTCACCCACTCCCCATCAGACTTGTGCTCCAGAGCCTTCACCAACTTCGCTGCCCTTCTCTGGACTCGCTCCAGCACCTCAATTCCCTCTTGCAGTGAGGGGCCCAAAACTGAACACAGCACTCGAGGTGTGGCCTCACCCGTGCTGGATACAGGGGCACGATCACTTCCCTAGTCCTGCTGGCCACGCTGCTTCTGATACAAGCCAGATGCTGTTGGCCTTCTTGGTCGCCTGGGCACACTGCCGGCTCATGTCCAGCCGTCTGTCAACCAACACTCCCAGGGCTTTCTCCACCAGGCAGCTTTCCAGCCATGCCTCCCCAAGGCTGTAGCGTTGCATGGGGTTGCTGTGACCGAAGTGCAGGACTCGGCACTTGGCCTTGTTGAACCTCATACAGTTGATCTCAGCAAATTGACCCAGCCTGTCCAGATCCCTCTGTAGAGCCTTCCTACCCTCCAGCAGATTAACACTCCCAACCAGCTTGGTGTCATCTGCAAACTTACTGAGGGTGGACTCTATCCTCTTGTCCAGATCACTGATAATGATATTAAACTGAACTAGCCCCAGTAGTGAGCAGGCCTAAAGTGGAAGAGTAGCTAAAGACTTTACGAATGAAAATGGTTAAATTTACAATAGTCATGAAGAATCAAGAAAACCTAAGAAAAGTGTCTGACCTGTAGTTTCTGACTCCAATATCCCACAACTGCATGGCAGTTTTCTTCCTGTCAGTATTTGTATATATATATAGAATATATAGAATATTCTATTTTTTCAAAATAAAAAAATCTTTTTTTTCTTAAGAAAAAAATACTTTGCTATTACCTAGAGCTTTAAAACCAAATGAATACTAGCTCTGCAATGCATCAGACAGCAAGAGGTTCCATGGCTTCAGAACACAGATATGACTGTGCAGCTTTTCTTCTAAACCTCTAGAAATATTGGTCATATAAAGTATATGATTCTAAGAAAAGCTTTTGAATATATGATGCATATGTGTCATTGTTGCAAACTGTTACCATTTTCTAGTTCTCAGTCTCCACCTGGAAAAGAAAGAATTTAATCATAGTAGAGATAAGGTTGATTTAAATGTTTAAATTGGGGAGGCAAGAGGACACGTTTATTAAAAGCACTCTTACATATTAAATTTCTGGTAGCAAGAGAGAAGCTGAATGTGTTGGGAATTAACATTCCTGTACAGGGAACAAGAAGGATAAAGGCATGTGCCGGTGTGTGTACTCATTTCCCCAAGCAAAGGGATGGCTTGGGCATTCCCTAACCCTCACTGAAGACCTTCTTCCTCCCTCTTCCACTCTTACATCCATATCTGCTATCCCTCCTACTCCTGAGATAACATTATCTATGCTTTACCACATGAGTACTTTCCAGTCCAGGAATATCTTATTCCCCAGTTTTCTTGAAGGTCTCACCTCAGAGCTCCCCATATCACAGCCCACATTCCCCTGGCTGAAACTACATCCTAACTCCATGTGGGCCAGTCAAACTGCTGGAGCAACCAAATCCCTGAACTCCTCTTCTTCTCCATTATTCCCAAGGGCCACTGGGCCACCAACATCTATTAGTGGTTTCTAGGTGAGCCTGCTATCTTGCTTGGCCCTTCAGAGAAAAGGTGGTTTGGTTGTTAACTTTGGAAGAGATTGAAAATACCTATGCTGCACTTATGAAAAGATTAGGAAAGTGAAAAGAGGTCAGGTCTAGGTAACAGGGCACCTACAGTAGCATTCCTTATACAAAGTGACTGAAATTCAGCAATACATATTCAAAATTTGCAATGCCCAAAGTGAACACTTTCTTTTTTTCCCCAAACATTCTGGAACATAACAGTGAAGGTCAATGTCTCCAAAACTGATCAACGTTGCCTCAAGACCATCAACAGAGTTGAAAGTTACCATAAACTCTGTATTCAGTGTAGTAGAATTTGAAAATATTTTACATAATCAATTAAAACTTTGAAAAGCAGACAGAATCTTTCCTGAGTTCTAGAACAGATCAAGGTTCCAGCTGACAGCAAAAAATCCAAAGATTTTTTTCCCCAAACTGTGGCTGCACATGTTATTGCTGTGACTGATCAGTTTTATTTTGAATTCTTCTGCTTTTATTCCCATACATCTAAAGCTGCTTTTATTCCCTATGTGATATCATCAGATGTTCAAGATTTAAAGTCTATGTCAGCAAAAAACCAACAAGGCTTTCCATCTTTCACAATCTGATGTGCACTGACTCTAATTCAACAAAAGACCTGTCAGTAGCTCCACTATCAAGTACAGTAATAAGCTTAACTTGTGTGCAGTTCTAAGCCACTTCCCATAGGAACTACAAAAATGCTTCTTTGTTAAATCTCGATTCAAGATTATGGACCTTTTATCTGCAAACTGCGAGGTGCTTCAAAATCTCTAGTACTGGAATCTTCGGTAATCAGATGAGTGACAATATGCAAAGTTGCAACTATGATGATTGGAGATTCATGAGCATCTTACATAAGGAACAGAGCACAGTTGTGTGGATAGGTATTTTAACCCATCTAAAGAAGGAGCTATGTGTACCTATACTAAAAAAGTATTACAGGTTTCTGTATGTTATCTAAAAAAAGCAATCTTTCCACATGAATCATATAATTAATTAAATCTCCATGAAGTGGGGAACTGCGTTCTTGTGAGATGAGTTCTATCATTAGTCCCCACAGTTGTCAGAATTACCTTTAATTTTCAAATTTCTTTTAAAATACAACAGCACAGTTAGATACCTCAATGAGATTCAGGCATTTTGTACATCTCAAAGAGGTTTTGTGCCTGCATATTTCATATGTTTCTCAAAATTGTTTACAATTAAAGTATTGTTATTTCTTTGTTTGGCACTAGCAGTAATACTTACAATTGCATGAACAGAGGTAAATATAAGAGGGTGCACCTAATTTATACAGTCCATTTCCCTTCCATTAGAGACCTTCCTCTTCCTAAAATCAAATTAAATGTTGTTATGCATTAGCAGAAAGTAATTAAATTGTACTTTTTTTACCAGAAATACTACATTGTTGACCTTTTTATTTTGATTAAAAAAATAACAGGAATGGATGTGAAGAAATTCACCAGTAATGTACTTAACTTATAAAATGTTCAACTAGATTATAAATAAGTCAAATATGCAAAAAAAATATTTTAAACTGCTATTTAATCTTCTTTCTTTTCCCATAAAGTCATTGTTGTAAGATGTGTGCTATTTCTGTGCTCTAAAGGCAATTTTTTGATTATGATTACGTAAGAAACAAATACAAAGAAAGAGCATTTGTCCAAGGTTTTTTTTCTGTGTGGATGTTTGTACATGCATGCGCAGTTATGCTTAAATGCATACAAGTGCAAACACACAGCTGATGGCTAACCCTCTTCGTAAGATCACAAAAAGATTTCGTGCAGATAGGAAGGCAGTGTATCTTTCAGTCTCTTTTATAGAACCTGTACAAAATCTCATTGGTCATAAATCATAGTTTATAAGAAAATATGGACTGCAGGGGGAATAGAGACTTCAATGAATTAGGGTTCTTTCAGTTTGCAGTTTCTATTAGTTTCAAGGTGTACTTGTATATTTATTGATCAGTGGACAAAATAGATTTCTTTTTTCTTCTTTTTTGTCAGTAATAACATTTGATCAGAATGGTTTCTTAATTCTCCTGCTTTAATTATCTGACAAGAACACAGCATGGTTGAGAAAACAAGTTCTGTTTACATAACATTGTTGAACTACATCTAGGAAAAATAAAGAGCTGATTTGCCCCTAAACTACCAAAGAGAAACAAAAGCGATCATTTAAGTAGCCAAAGCGAAATCCGTTGGTATTATAATTTCTTTCAGTGACAGACACAAGCATCACTTCAAGGATCTACAGGCAAAAATGGATACTTCAAGATCTGGATAGAGTAAGCATACTGCTTAGTAGCTGCCTAAAGTATCACCGTAAATAAAGTACCCCTTTTTCACTGAAAATTCCCTATCAACATGTTCTTCCACCTTCTTAGCATATACAAGAACTGCCATGATCCCAACAGTCCCGTGTGGACTCAGGAAGAAAGAACAAAGTCCTCCATAGAGTCATTCCAGTACAGGGGCTCAAAGAACTCCTCACATGTGCCAGTGCCACCAAATTCAACACAAAGCACACCAGTCACCCTCACTCTGATTGATGAACATGATGTAACTAAATTGCATAAATCAAAGAAAAGGGAGTAAAAATTTAAATATGTTACTGTGTTTGGTTTTCCTTAATAACGTATCTCCCAGTAACTTTCCATTTAGTGTAATTTTTCTGCCTGATCATCTGAGGTATGCAAAAACCTGAAGGATACCATGTTCTCAGTCAGCAAGTCTGGGTTCCTCTATGTGATCAAGTTCCTAAAACTTAGGCACAGCAATGGTGCTTCAGGACGTCATTAGTTATGACCCCAACTCCCCAGGTTTGAGTCTGGAAATAGCTTCCAAACTCTGTTACACTGTTTTTGTTCCTCCTTAGCATTAATCAAGAAAAACTGATACAATAAGTCAGACAACAAAATTTTAGGGTGGTAGAAGAAAAGAAAAAGAGTCAACTGTAGACTAACAGTAAAGGTTACATTCTACTGCAATTTTCCACTTCCTTGATCAAAAGAGGTACAAACCTCTGCTTCTAGAGAAATAGCAGGGATTCAGATGAGAAGTGAGAGGAATATAGGAAATGGACAATACACATGATTAGGGATTTGTTGTACGAGACCAGCAACTGGTTTAAGTTAATTATGCTATGCATTCTTTTACTGGGTAGCACCCATTAAGTATTACGATCTCCTCTCTTTTGCTTTCCGTAACAGAGATGCTACCAGCACAGTTTGTAGGTTAGAACATTAGAGAACTTTAACCTGTATTGCCGCTCAAATATAAGGAGTTTTCTTCATTGTGATTGCTTTCAAAACAAAATGAAACTTAAAGAACTTATGGTTTACCAACATGAAAATGTAGCAATATCCAAGCAGCCAAAAGAAATTTTTGCTTTTTTTCCAGTAACCTCTCTAGTCTAAAACAAAGCTATAGGGAACAATGTCACTGACTTTTATTGATATTTCAATGTAACTGCAATAATTAATTCACAAGGTATTAGTTTTTTTCTCTAAATAGTAAGTTCATAAGTTAAAAGGAAATAGTGAAAAAAGTGCTCTTGGCCTAAGGAAAAATTCAATGTCAGCATAAAAAGCCTCTGATAGGAAAAGCCATTGGTCGGTTAACCAAAAAATAGAAAGTTCTTTTTGACTATTTGTTAAGATCTGCTCATTTCCAGTTTTATTAAGTTCCAGGTCCATTTCAAATGCAAAAGTAATACACATTTCTTCTTCCCACAAATACACTACTGTGGTAAGATCTGAGTTGTACTGGTGTTTATGAAAATGATGGAATCAAAGTTGACTCACAAGCTCATCAAAAGATGTAACAAGGTCAATGACTACACAGTGTGACTTGTGAGTTTAGGTTGGGCATTAGAAAAAAAAAATTAAAATCTTTAGGCGTGTAAGTGCAGCACTGAAACATTGTCCAGAGACGTGATGGAACCTCTATCCTCGGAGGTCTTAAAGAAATAGCCAGGCAGATCCACAGTGGACCTGATCTAGGGCTACTGAGAGCCCCACTCTGAGTGCAAGTCTGGACTGGATTGACTCACACAGGTCCCTTTCAATCAAAACTTCTGTGATTTTTTGATCATACCATATAAATAGTTTGGTTAATGTTTATGTTCAACTTCTAATGCATCAAGACCTAGATCTTTGAAAAATTTTTACAAATCATAAATGAGCTGATGAACTCTAATTTCATCCTTGGCATTTTTGTTTCCTGGTTGCTTCCTAAACTTCAGGAGGGCAATTTTTTAAAAAGCAAGTAGTTATTCTAGGATGCTTTCTATGTATGTGAGTGAGTAGCCAACTTCAGATACTTGACAGATGCTTAAACTGAGAAAATCCTTTTGTTTAAGTTGCATTAACTCAGGTACCTGAAAAGCAAGATGCATGAACTAGTTATTTAAGAAAACACAGGTAAGGGGCTGTGAACTGCTAGCACTGTTGACAAGTTGGTGTTCATTACCATTTAAGTTGGTACAAATAAAAATGAGCTACAGTGTTTTTAAACACAAATTTGACACTACACTACTATTACTGATGTAGGCCTACAGATTTAATCAAGGAAGCTATCTGCTTCCATAGTTGAAGCAGAGAGAGATGTTTCTACTACATCTTCAAATTAAAATGATTTACGTAAAATGTAGGCTACAATTTCAGTTCTTTCAAATTTTGGTAGTACAAAAAATTCCTTTTACATTTCATCTTTATTCTAAGATCCATACATGGTAGAACTACAAAGTTCCTAAGGTTCCTGAGCTCCTAAAAGATAATTTAGTTGCACCAAATATAACATAAATTCTATTTTAAAAGTTTAAAAAACCCCAACAAAACACTGATCTGGACAAAAAATAAAAAGTATTAATATCTTCAGATTACTGAAAAGTTTTACAAGTTTGTAAAACTGGATCATTATATCTCGCTAATAACATTCAAACATTCCCAATATTTGTATTCTTCTTTAAAGTATCTAAACAGGTTGACAACAGGGAAGTTATTTAATTTATCAGTTACAAAATATGTATAAAAATGAACAGAAGAATCCAAATCACTTATTTTTAAACATTTCATATATATTAAATTTTTTTTCTTACATTATTCAAGAAGTCTCTCCATCCACTTTTATTCTTTTCTCTTTGTACTAACAACCTTGTATCTATATTTTTTGGACACGTTTTACTACACTTCTGTATTAAGCAACTTATAATTAGAAGTAATACGGTTCAGTATGCATACCTAAAAATTAGAGGTGATGGCACCAAGCCAAAGAGAACTGCAAATAAAGTAATCTTCTTGTCTGAGTGTTTTGGAAAGGTACTTGATATTTCAAAAGCTAAAATGATCCCACTTGATCTATGAAGAACTAAAATACATAACTTAAAAGCTGCTTTGAGACTAATTTTTTATAGAAAACCCTTCAAATCTTTGAAGTTGACCAAACTAAAATTTTGATGTCAATTTATTAATTTTTGAAAGCACATGATTACTTCCCTTTCAGATTATTTATGAAGTGAATCATGTCCCTTACATCAGTAACACAACAGTTTCTACACTCTGTGGTACTACGGTGAGGAAAGAGTTTACAGTTTACAAAGACAACATAAACTTCTTTGTACTTCATTACAGAGGTAAAAATCAAATGCTTCTGCCACAGTAAAGCTAACCCAGAATCACCACAATTAATGGAATGCAGAGCAGAAGTACCACTCATTCCACTTCATTACCTAACATAAAACATATTTTGGATGCATCCTCTGTCCTTAGACAAGTTGTTAAAACCCCACATTATTAGAATTTTTATTACTGTTTTTGCTGTTGACTCATAATTCATGTTTCAAACTAATATGAATAAAAAAATGATACTTAAATATTGGGCCACAGATGCCATACTTAAACATAACAGATCTATTAATGTATACACATAATGAGGCCTTGGTAATATGCCACCAGGAAGAGATGCAATAGATTCAGAATTTGTTTTCATATTCTTCTTTCCATTCTTAAAAACACTTAACTATTGAACTGTTTTCATTAAGTATTTTCATTTTTTTATTAAAAAATTAAGGCTTTAAACCAGTATTTATCATATTACTGTGATATTAGCCATTTGGTTTTATTTCTACACTAGTGAGCTACATCAGTATCTCAATCAGTATTTTTTCACGCATTCAAAGAAAAAAATATTTTCTAGGTATTCAGTCTCAGTGCTATCCTTCAGATTACAGAAATTATTAAAAGACTAGACTATTTTTTTTCTTAAATTTTGGCATTCAAAATAATTACTTTATTAGTACCTCCATGAACTACTTCATGTATTTTTTTAAAGTAGGCAGGTAGTCTGCTAATGGTCAAAATGAGCCTTCCCTTCAGTAATCTGAGTATTAATGCAATTCAACAACTAGCCAAGAGGAGTTACAAAATAGAATACAGAAAGGCAATCCTACCACTAAAAATAATATTTTTAAAGACTTGAGTAAGTTTTAAAAGCTTGAGTAATTATGTTGAAACAACTGTATTACTTGCTATGAAGTTTAAACACAGTTATTATATTTAAGCACTCTGAATGGAAATTTCCCTTATGGATGCTGCCTCAAGAAAATAATCACTTTTATTTAGGCAACACTGAAGTAACATACTAATTTTAAAATGTAATTTGTTAAAATATATTTCATAGTGCATTAAAAACAAGATCATAAAACTGGCTCCTAGAATTTAGAAGAAATAAATTGCAGCTGCAAACCAGCACAGCCACTTTAAAACATGGTGCAACTCTTTACTTGTATGATTACACGTATCAACCACAGAACTGTACGATAACTGATTAAATGGAAAAAGTCTCAGTAAATCCCTTTTTTTCCTTTTTCATTTCTGTTTTCTCTCACTTAAGAAAAATACAAATGCTGCTTTAAATTTAGAATTATGAGAGACCCTTAAATAATCCCCACTAAGATTAATACTAGGTTTTATAAGAATAATTTTAAATATAGCAAATGTAAGGATTTTTTTAAGTATACTGGTAATTGCTACTCAACAAATAAAGTGGTTTAGGAGCAAGTTTAAAATTAATTCAAGAGTTCAATGAATTAAATATAAAACTGGACTGCAGCAACAGTGTGTTAATCTGAGTCATTATTGGTAATTGTCAGAAAATTTTAACTGTTTTTAACTTTTAAACTAAACTATATTCTAACCAAGCCAGAAATAGATTCATCTTAAATTTAAGTTCCACAGTTGTTTTTATCACATAAATCTACCTCTGACTGCAAATCAAATGTTCTATCAGGAATGGTATTCTCCATTGCAGTGTGAAATTAACAGATACACTTTGAAATTAAAGATAAGACAAAAAAGTAAAATGACAAGACACTTCTTCGGTAGTTTGGGGGATTTATCGAAATAGAAAACCAAACTGCAATGTCGCTAATAATAACATCATAATTACACAGTTTACTTGTAATAATTTATTTGCACTTTAAATCAGTCTTGAGCTGCAAACAACAAGTTTTTAGACATAATAATTTCAAAAATATTTTTGCTGCATGGTAGGTCACTGAAGAAGCACTTAGCACACTGTTCTCAATACAGGAGTTAACATGTGAACTGAAGGAACAGAGCTTTTTCAAAAATTCATATAAAACAGGAAATATAAATATCACAAGGGAACAGAAGCTGGGTCCTGAGTCAAATGAAAGGTCAGTATTATAGTTTTTCTAACACAGTAAATATAGTAAATGAATAAACATGAACCTGAAAAAGTATTTCTGGCAATATAGGGAGAGGTTGTGGCCATTTCAATTTTTGTTATATCAGAAATATATTTTTTGTTTGGGTACTCAGAAATTAGGTGCAGTTTTCCAAAGATTAAGTGAAATATCTCTCTCTAGACATTACAAAAGGCACAAAATTGAACTTGCTATTATGATTGATAAACTAGTTCCAAGTTTGTCACAAAAGAATTGAAATAACAATCCAAACTACTAAGTTTCCCACAGAAGAAATTAAATTAAAAAAACAGTACCTGTGAATCTCTCTACAAGACAAACCAAACCTGAAGTGCAACTATCTCCATCTTCCACATTTAGAACAACCAACTGGGAACAAATTGTGTACAAATCATAGGCTTCTGCTCTGTTCATTCTGATGATTTAAAAGTGCATCTACCTCCAACTTCCTCAAACAGGCTATTACACTACATTATTTTAAAGGGTACAGGTTAAGGGGGATAACTCACCTTCTAGTATGACAAAAAATAGTTTGGAAGTTTGTCTCATCTCATTGCTCAAAGAGAAAATCCTTTATTATGTACCGTAGGACAAAGGATTTGCAACTATCTGTTATTTGAGAAATAAGCTACTGCAGTGATTTATCTCACTGTATGGGTCTTGAAGATGCACAGTGGTATCTCAAATCAACTTTTAGAGAAAACTGCATGAAATTTTCGTGACATTGGGAATACTGATAAAACTGAGACAAAGAAAATTTGGGTTTTGATAGTTATGAATTATATATGGTGCTGACAGTTTGTTCAAGGGCTCCTTTCTGCTTCAGAGATTACTTTTGATAAAGTTTTAATTTGACTTTTTCTTATTAACAATTTCTACTGAAAACTCCAGACAGGTGACTAAAGTTATCTATTCCCTCCTTGAACACTCTTAACAGAACTAAAGAAGATGTCCTCTGATAAAGTTTCAATCCCAAAGCACACGAGTATACAGCTATCTTTCCTCACATTAACAAGCCTCTTGGTTTCAATGTCAACAGGATCCCTTATGGAAATAAAATTAGGTGTCAATACATGTAAGGCTGTATATGAACAACTACTCCAAATCAAAACAGCAATATTAAAGGAATATAAAAAATCAGAACAAACAAGTTGAAAAACGTCCTTACAAAAGCTGTGTACTCTATAATTTTTTCTCCTAGCTACAGGGAAATGTATAGAGCTTCTGAAATACATGAAAAGACTCGAAATCTTCACCCTGCACACTCCAACATAAACAGTAATGCTATTTAAATGGAGGAAGGGACAATAAATTATATTATGTATTGGTGCTTTGTTAAACTACACAAAATTCTGTAACTCACCTCTATTGCTAGAATAAGCTGTCACTGATCCTTATAATTACCAGAGTTTCTATAGAAATATTTGCTTCAGAATTCTGAAAGAATGAACATTTTAATATAAATGCAAACAAAAACACTTTACTAGCTGCTAGCGACTTTGTCAAAGGAAGTAAGTATCACTAATGCATACAACAGGGTACAGATTGCGTACCACCTACTTATTCTTCAGGTGATTAATTCTTACAGTCTACTGGACTTAAAGTTGCAGCCCATCCACAAAAAAGGAATCTTTAAGAAAAGAACCTCAAAATTTGGCACTAGACGTCACCTGTCCTGCTGATTTACTTCAGTGAGTTCAAGTTTCTGAATAATTAAGTACAGAACAAAAAGCTGAGAGAAAATGCTTTTGTGGAAAGGAAGAAAAAATAAGTTTGTAAGAAAACAATATATATATTCTTTTTCTTTCATATGTATATAGCAGTAAATACAAAGTAATTAGATAATATAATGCTACCATTTTACACACACACAAACTTACATATATACATAACTACTAAAGAAGATAACAGAGGCCCTGGTCCTTAAAAGATTATCTGCACATTTATCTACAAGCATAAACATAGTCCCCAGTGTGATTACTGTTTGCATGGATCGGGTCATTAAAAGACTACAAAAGAGGAAGAAATATGCACAGGATAGGAACACAGGATAGACTGACTCTGAGAAGAAGGGAAACTTGGAACTCAATACAGCAGCAATTCAAAGTAATTTTGAAAGAGAAAATGAAACTTATATTTATTTAAATGATATAAATCAAGAAAGCGACTGCAAACCGGTAATATGTGACAATGAAATCTTCTAAACTCAAAAATGTATTTACTACCTGTTCCATTCTGTCTATCCAGAAGTGTTGCACATACCCCACAAAAAATGTATTTCCTTTCCCAGTAATACTGTACAAAGGACATGGTGTTTTAAAAATAGATTCAAAAAGGTTAAGATAGGAAAGAAACAGTTTTACTGAAATCAAGCATTAAAGAGATTTGCTAATCCAAGTGAGAAGCAGAAATGAAACATTCTTTTGTGAGGAAATACCCACAGTATGCCTATTCTTTAGGATTTACATGACAAATGCTAAACAGTCCAGCGACTCTCATGGGATTTATTATTCAGTTGGAAGACCTGATCCTTTGATAATTAAAATATTCTCTTCTAAAACAGAAAACATACGTAGACTAAATATTAAATTATTAGAATTTAACAGCATCTTGGAAAACTACTTTAACATTGTTAGCTGTATCTCACTTCTCAGAAAAGAATTCATAATCCAGCTATGAAGAAAAAAATGCAACTTACAGTTATGTTTTGTTTTGTGACAATTGGACTTGACTCAGTGTAAATGCTATGTTATTCCTCCAGACATCTACTTGTAACAGCTATGTCCCATCTATAACATTTTAAAATAAAAACTACATAATTCAATTACAGTTTGCTAAAACTTGCTTTTGTTTCAGCAAATATCCTCAAAAAGAAAAAGCTTTAAAAAAAAATCATGTGTCCTCAGAGACACTAAATACATAAGTAAATGACAAAAAGAGGCAATATGAAAAAGGAATACTCACAATTTTAGAAAACAAAAAGGCTACATATCTAAAGAGCTATTTTTCAATATTCAGAATCTTAAAAGGTATCAGCAAAATACCATAGTTCATCTCAGGTCCTTGTGCCAAGCATTTAATCTGAAAAGTTTTGTGTAATTAATTTACAGTTAGAAATAGAGACTTTTTAAGTTAGGTAAAATCCAGAACTACTAGGTAATGGAAATTCTACAGGACAACTATCGAGATATCGATATTATATATCGATAATATATAAACATATTCCCTGAACTGTGCTAATTGCACTCCTATTAATGACAGTTTGGATACTTTGGTTTTTCAGAAATTTCTTAAGTGATTTCTCATGACTCAGCTGTACAAAGTGCTGATTTTGAATAGTTCCTCCTAAACTTTCTAAAATTTTTTTTTTTTTTTGAGGGGGTGGTAGTGTTTGGTTTGGTTTAGGGTTTTTTGTTTTGCTTTTTCTTTGTTCTCTTAGTGGAAGCCTACAATTTAAAGCTTGCCTTAAAATGACTTTCTGCACATACAGACAAAAAACATTGGCCTGACTACTTTTCTAAAGTGGAAGCAAAGCATTAGAGATTTTTATCTTTCACATTGGTAAGAATGCAGTTTTTAAGTAATTCTTACTAAATTTACATTTAACATTACTGCAAGATCAGACTCTTAAAACACCTAGTCCTGTTTCACAGGCGAGTTTCATCAAATCTTTTAATCTTTGAACACAAAATCCCACTTTTGTGTTTCAGAGTGCTTAGCACTCTGCACCATTACAAACTTTATAAGTAATAATTTACTTAAAACAAATTCCCAGCACTAAGGATATCAATAAAACCCAGAACTAAAGCATAAAATTGAAAAGACAGCTATACAATTCTGTGTGTGCTTGCTGTCCTAGCTCACCGCTATACATCTTCACACCAACCTAATTCATTTGACACACAGTCTCCCCACAGCTGAGAAAGCCTAGATTTCTTATTAGCTCTTAGTAAAAGCTTAAATACACC
>NW_009610036.1:0-17592 GCF_000690535.1 Cariama cristata
CTGGGGGAAGAATAAGCGAGGGAATGAAAGGCCCCGTCTTCGCCGGCGAGAGCTTGTCAGGCTCCCTTCCCTGGGGTACAAAGGATGGCCGGCTTGATTTGTGGGGAAGGCAGCTCTGTGACAAATGGGGAACTTGGTGAAACTATTCAGGTCTTCCCCCCCCCCCCACCAGCTGAAGTTGAAGCCGTTTGAATAGCGAGCGCGGGGGCGAGGGGTTCCTCCCAGCAGCTGAAGTTGAAACCGTTTGAATAGCGAGCGCGGGGGCGAGGGGTTCGTTGTCGTCGATGCGCTGGAGCGGTTTTAATTGGAGGCAAGTGTCTTTACAGAGAACAGTTGCGGAGAGCAAAGAAGCAGGTGGCAGATCCTGGCTTTCCCAAACCGGTATCTGGTGCTGAGCAGCCGCACTTGGCAGTGACTAAACAGAAAATTTACGTCAGTAAATACTTTGCTGCTTACCTACTTCTCCTCTCTCTTTTTTCCCCTGTTTTCAGGGAAGTCTGTTTCTAAAATGCAGTGGTTATCTTGCCCGTATTTGATAGTTGATCACTGATGTCGTGCTAAATTCCTTTTTAAAGTTAGCAGTGGCATTGTGTTCCTGTTCAGTTTTGAGCGTGTGATCGCTGAGGATAAGTATTATTTGTGCGCAATTTCTTTTTTAGAACTGTTTAAGGAGATAATCCCATAAAGATCTCTGCAGCTGGTTTACTGCTAATGAGCCTTGGAGGGCCCTATTGTGGATGCGGAGGAACTCCTGGGCATGCTCCGTGGAGTTTGATGCTGCTGACAAAGTTGCTTATCTTCTGCGAAAGAGATAACACAAGGGATCTATAGAGGAGATGAGTCAGAGGAGCAGTAGCCCACAGTTGTATTTGTGCCAGTTTGCCTTTGGCTTCAGAGCGAGAGGGCTATGTTACGTGCGTGGGCACCTGGCGAATTTCAGCTTTCCAGTGGCTGAATTGTTAAAAAAGAAATAGATGCGTTACGTGCGTGGGCACCTGGTGAATTTCAGCTTTCTGGTGGCTGAATTGTTAAAAAAGAAATAGATGTATTTTGTTTCTTTTGTAAGACTATTGTGATTTCTTTAGGAATTAAACCTAGCAGGTTGTGATTGTTTGTTTCTGGAGAGTCGCGTAGGACGTCCCTGAATTGCAGAAGCATCTGAAAAGGCATTTGATTGTTTGACTTGTTCGCCCGTTCTGCACTCGTAGCTCGTCTTAATAGTACTGGAGGTTTGCTCACAGGAAAACACACCTACATTTTGATTTTGTGGAGACCTTTGGAAGATTTATTCTGGGGAGATATCGACATTGGTTAGATTGTAAGAGATCCATCAGCGTGGACGAGCCCACGCTGTGCAAATTCCTTTTGTCATCGTGTGCACTGTAACCTCAGACTTACTGTTGATAGCAAATAGAATGTTTCCATTAACGTGTCATATAATATTTGTAGTCCCTCTCAAATGCTTTCACAAGTTAGATAAAATTTATGTCTCCTAATTGCATTAGGCTCATAGGGTAACTCTGACATTTTAAATTAAAGCATATTGACGTTGCACCCAGATAAATTGCCTAACCTTTGTCTGCTTGCTCAGGAAAAGATGTTATGGATTACTAGTTAACTCTAAGTTATTCATTAAGAAATTTAGACATGGTGAGTAAATATTTTTGATAATGCTATCGTAACCTTTGCTGCTTGGTGTAGGTGGGTTGTCAACAGCGTTTTGTTTATTTCCTCGTAAAGCAGGAGATCTTGGTGAAGACCCGAGCAGAGAAGAAATATTTGAGACGGGCTTGTCCGCATTTGTGGAAGCATCTGCTGTGGGCTAAAACAATCAGGCATAGAAAATCCAATAATGCCGCTAATTC
Organism: Cariama cristata; assembly: GCF_000690535.1. Lineage (NCBI taxonomy): Eukaryota > Metazoa > Chordata > Aves > Cariamiformes > Cariamidae > Cariama > Cariama cristata. Next base: position 1,866 of record NW_009610036.1, read on the forward strand.
CATGACATCGGTCAACTTATCTGTTAATGACAAGTTTTTCTAACCTGGTCAGGAAAGAAAAAATATGCTTCCCCAGTGTCTGTTGGGGAAAAAAAGAGTTTCTTTTGAGGCAAGCTATTGTTTTCCTTCACAGTAAAAAGTGTACAGTTCAAACATTACTGTGAAGGTCTCTTATTCAGTACTTGGATGTAAAGTAAATAGGGACTGGGCATGAGAAGTGGGTTTTCTTTCAGGTTATATAAGCCAGGAAAGTGCAGACCGCTTTGCAACTTTAAGTTTAGTCAAACCTGTAAGGATGACTTCATCACTGTGGATTTTTCTTTCTCTTCCAGGGTTTGGTCCGTTTGGAGAGCACGCTGTTAATGCCAGTTGGATTGCCGTTCAGGTAACACTATAACTTTGTTCTTTGCAAGTTAAAACATAGAGCCATGCTGATAACATATCCGTACAAATTTCAGTTTGCAGCTCTTTTATAACTTGTCTTCCCAGTTTATTAACTGAGACCAGCTCGCTCCAGATAACCGGATGGTCAGCTGGATAATGTTTTATTCACTTCTCAGAAAACAATCCCTTAGCTAGTAGAATTTAATGAGATTGAGTTAATGTAGCTGAGGCAAGTAAGGAATTCATAGGCTAACTCTGTAGGTTTGGTAGATGTTAAATGGGGCAGGGAGCCTAGAATCTTCCTCTGCCAGAGAGAATTAAAAATAAATAAACAAACCAACCCAGAAGAATTGTTATGTTTTTTTTCCTCAGCTCTTGCTTGAATCTGGGCAAGTTGGTTAACCTTTAAGCCAAGTCTCATCCGTAATGAGACTTCCACCTGGTAGTCTTGTGGAGTCAAGCGTGCTGCAGAGTCATCCAACGTGGGTCTGAATGTCAGGACTCTGACTCCAAAGCGAAACAGCCTCCGCTGCTGTCTTTCTCCACTCAGTTCCTTCTGTGGCCGCCTGCTTTCGGCAGTGGGCTGCGGCAGGTGAAGCAGGAGACGTGGGGGGATCAGGCAGTGTTTGTTGGTCCAGAGCCAGCCTCCTCTGTGCTGAGAAGCAGTAGCAAGTGATACTTGATTGACGGATTTGGGCCTTGCTGGAGACAGGAGCACTTGTGGAGGATCGTACGTGTTTGAACAAATCGAGTTTATGCCACTTGTAGCTGCGTATCTGCATGAGCATGTTTGTCTGTGTAACGCTGATACATTCACAAATGAGGCAAGAAGAAGAAATCAAACTCTTTCTAGATTCCTAGCTAAACTGAGGAATTGAGGGTGCTTGCTGTGAAAACCTTAGCTAAGGACAGTGCTGCCACATTATCCCGCTTCTTCCTTATTTGTCACTTCTGGACGTCGTTTATGACAAAGCTACTGGGAATTCAAGGGTACCTTTTAGTACAGTTGCCCGGGGAATTAAATCTATTTTTCTCCCCAACACATCTCTCTTCCCTTCAGAGCTCTCAGATTAATATCTTCTTTAAAATGCTTTTAAATTAAATCACAAACTCTAATCAATTACAGTCAACAAATGTCCAGATGTCTGATGTGTTGGCTGGTATGAGAGGACGCAACCTTTGCCTCCAAGAGCCTTTTGGAAATGAATATATTTGAGTTAGGGTTTGGTCGGTTTAAGTTTGGGGAAAAATGCAACTTGTGTATGTGGCAAAAAAAAATGCACGTTACTGAAATTTAGCGGTGAGACTAATTGATTTGGTTTGTTCTTGTGTAATGTCAGTTGTTGTAAACTAGCTGCTTTTATTCTAGAGGAGATAGACAAAAGGGTATTGTGCTTCTGGAACAGGAAGAGTGGTTGGTGTTCTGATGTTGCATACAAAAACAAACCTAATGTATAATTCCTATAAAGAGTAATGGCGAGTCATTCCTTCAGCCCGGCAGCTCGAGGCACTGATGGCTGCTCAGCTGTGTGGCTGATAAACAAACTAATCACGTGCATTTTAAAGTAATTTTATGGGCTTGGGGGTGTTTTGAGAGCATAAAACTAGAGTTGGTGGTGTGCGATCTGCTGCGTTGGAGCCCATCTTCCTCCAAGTCTTGTTTAATAGCTCGTGCTAGCTTCTAACTAAAAACATAAACTTTCAGACTGTGGGGAGGATTTGCCTTCCCTTACCCCGTCTCAGCCCCGAGAGGCCCAGACAAAAAGGAACAGCATGTCTTTGAGCACATGCGAGTTGGGCATTGTGCAAGTTTCAGACAAGGGACTTCATGGAGCTGAGTGGACACAAAGGCGTGTCTGAGTTTCTGAATCCCAGAAGGTGTGATCTGCATTTTAATAGAAGAAAAATCAATTAAACAATCTTTGTAAATCCTTCCTAGCTTTAGGGCTAAGCTAGTCCTGGTTTATTACATCTTTTATTATCCTGCATCCCAAGGATAAAATTCTTTGCTTTTCTTTCCAGTCCTCTTTTTGGTTTTGTTTGGCTGCTTCTATAAAACACGAATACGATGTGTCTTCTTCCTCGAACTGCGGTGAATTTCTAGTACAGCTGTTTGTTTTTGAAAGCCAAACAGTTTTTATGTGTGGGTACCTTAAATAGTGGTGATGGCAATCTAATAATGTGGAGGTGAAATGTTTGGAGATTTTTAGGCATGTGGGAGAGATTTCCTGTAAATTCAGAGGGAAGAATAACTTCTTTCTGCTTTCTCTTTTAAGGCTTACAGTAAAAATATTCTGTGTTAATGTGGATTTACTGTTCCGTGTTTTCCTCGTTTTAGTATTTCATTTGAGTCATTTTTTCAGCTGCAGTTTTTGCTCGGGAGGGACCTTCTTTTCACGAAGAAGTTACTGAAACGGGTTTTCTGTTCAGTGGGTTTTCTGGCCTCCCTGGTGTGACTTAGGTGTAGACACAGGTGTGCCCTGTGGACTGTGAAGCTGCTGGGCTCCTGCCTTCATCCCCGCAAAATGCTTCTGGCTGAGCTGGAGGAGGAGGAGGAGAGAGGTCAGAGTGCGTTTTGACATTACTAAGGACAATTGCTGTCAGGGTGTCTAGACAGACCTGATAAGGATATTAAAGGCTCACAAAGACGACCATTGTTGAGGGGTCAGGGAATCGGTCAAACATGTTCGTTTTTCTATATTTGTCAGGTATACAAGGCTGTGGGTAGTAAGTTGTCTGGGGGCCAGCGTACATCTTTATTATTGAATGGAAGAGCGCGAACGCTCTGTTTGGTTAAAAGAAAGTTGTGAATTTGTAAAGCTAAGGTTTAATGTGTCTGCATTTGGAGAAGGTAGCTGTCACTGAGGTGGTGAGGCTCATACGGCCCGAGGTTTCTTCCTCGCGGTAGACACTCATTCTGCGCAGCCGGTAAAACTTTCTGTGATCAAATTCATCTTTATGAGCTGTTTCACGCTCTTTAGAGAAGTGATGATGAATTCCTACCAATTAACGCTCTGGAGATCTTCCTAAAGAGGCTGACTTGTATCTGAATGCTCTCATTTGTAAACTACTTACTTTATTAACGCACCACATAAACCAGCTAATGTCTTGAAGGCAGATTTGTGTAAAGAAGATGTGATGAAACATCACTTAGCATCCATCTCTGGTAATGAATGTCTGTGTGTGCCAGACACTAATCAATACAGCAAGCCTTTAATATCAGACTTGCACTCAGAGCCAGAGCAAGTGATTTATCATTGTTGTTGCTCATATCTGCTGGTCCGTGAAAGTCTTACTCTTACCTTTGCTGCATGTTTTAGTTATCTTAAATCTTGTTACACTCTCTGTGGTCTGTCCACACAAGTGTGAAAGGTTTGGGTTTTTTTTTCTCTGTAAAGAAATGACTCATGCTGGTAACTACAAAAAAAAAAGGATACTAAGATACGGCTCCTGTTTATTTAGAGGAGGTAGGATTGTAATGGGCGAGTCCAGAAACCTCAATTTGTCCTCTCCTTTCAACTGTCTTTAATTTGAAAGAATTTTAAACCTAGGGAAATACAAGATTTGAAATTGAGCAAGCTTCGTTGAAAGTAGCTAATCTGCACTCCTTAGCCTGAAATTTGCAAGTATAATCTCCATGTGCAGGAAAATAAAGCCTAAGAATTGCATGAGAGGAGAGCTCTTGGCTCTGATCACTGACTCCAAACCTGAAACAGAGATAACTTAATCATTCAAGAATATTTTGAAATGTCCTTTGATAGTTTGATGGCTTCTTACGTTGCTGTTTCTACTTGAGATCCATGAGAACAACTCCAGCGGTTTATGGATGTGAGAGTTGCAGGTTATTTTCTTGCTGTGCATGCAGCCCCTTTGATGTTAGCACAAGGAATCGTTTTGAGCTTTTGGTACAAGTAAGCTTGTGCTTTTCAACTGACATATCTCAGAGGAGAAGAGCAACAGCAGACGACAAACTTCTGCTCTGTATTAACTTAGGAAAAGCTAGAGTTGGTTCTCCTAACTGAAACACAGGCCTGGTGATAAGAGATGCAAGAGCGGATGGCTCTTTCTGTCTTCAGAGGGAAGAATGCACTTGCAGCTTCTTTCCAGAGGAGACAGAGCTATGGGAGGACTCTAAGGCTGTCAGCTTTCTGGCATGTACAGTCACTGACCAGTCTGGAAAAGCGGCTGTGAAGTTTTTCAGAGTGCCAAAAAATGTTGTCTTCATCAGAGGGAAACTTGATCTGAGTTAGATGCTGTTGGAACTCATTAAACACAATAGCTGAAGTCGCTTCAGCCGCTGGAAAAGTGCCTCCCAGTGTAGACTTGCACAAGGCTCCTAGCTTTGAGCTCAGCTGGTGAACTTATTTAAGAACATACTGGTTTTTTCAGAGGCTTCAGACCATGTGGGTCTATCCTTGAGTTCTTGAAGGTTTAGGTTTGGTGGCTCTGAAAGGTTTCCCTTCTGATGAAGTCCTGTCCTGGGCTAGACTGGTAATCTTTGAAGTACCAAATGAGCAAGCCTCGAACTGAAACCTTACTGGTGAGACTGGAGTGTGTTGAAATGGGGACCGAAGAAGGGCAAGGGCCAAGTGTCCAGGACCATGGGCTGTATGTAGAGGGAACTCACGGTGTTGGGATGAAACTCTGTGTTTTCCAGTCAGGTATACTGGAGGGGGGGAAAAAAAAAATCTTTCCTCTTCCCTCTGGTTTTAAAGAAGTCTTCACAAGGAGTTTAACTGACACTTTGTGTTTTAAAAGGTTTGAAGGAGATTGACTAAGTTTATTGCCTGGATATTTGGGATGTTTTCAAGGCATGGCTTTAGTTAAGGTTATAGAGGGAGAAATAATTTACTGCATTAGTTGAATCACTACGATGGTAACAGTTCATGTTGCAAAATTAAGTACAATATATTAGGTATAGGTAAAGCTGGTGATGGAAACCTGTTCTACATTTTGGAAACAGGCTGTATTGTATTCCAGATTCTGCCAAAATAAAAGTAAGACAAATATGTTGAGGAGGGTGTACCGATGTTGCTTCAGTTTCTCATATGAGGAGTGTTTGCTAATGTTTGTGGAGACCCACAGAGACAGAACCACAGCCCGCTGGGACTGTCACCTAACGCTGAGAGCTCCTTAGCCGGAAACAGATGTGACTTTGCTCTCCAGGCCAGCGGTCCTGAGACAGGACGAATTAGATGATGAATATAATCCTCCCAATTCTACTTTCTCTACATAATATCTAGTTCTTTCAAGAAGTGAATATGACTGTATACCTCTAAATAATAATAACAACTTATATATAATTATAGATAAATAATGTAGCCGCCCTTTCTTTTGAGTGTGGATGTTACTGATAACTGTTGTCAGTTAAATGTTGATTTCTTTGTCATACACACATCAGAGCGAAACAATACACACATCAGAGTGAAACAAACGGTCCTGTGGGTGAAGACTGTTAACGCAGGTGGAGAGATGCCTTTGTTGTTCCCTGTTATGTTTGGGTTTGGTTGGGTTTTTTTTACCGTGCTGTTTACAAGGTTATACAGCCCATAGTCTTAAGCTGATGTTAGTTCCTCACAGCAGACTCGCTCTGCCATTAAACCTTCCAGAAGTATATCCTCTGCTGAGCTTGCGTCTGACCATCTTGGTTTTGTTTATTTCCTTATGTTCTTAGGAGTTGGAGAAGCTAGGACTGCGAGATGACGTGGATCTGCACGTCTATGAAGTCCCAGTTGAATACCAGACAGTACAAAGACTCATTCCTGCATTATGGAAAAAGCACAGTCCACAAGTGAGTGAGTAAAGGGAGGAGGAGAAAAGACACGACAAATGGTTGGAATCTGTCATGCTTACAGCAACGAGCATGATGTGAAGTCCCATATTTGATGTACATTTAGACTGGTAGTCCCTCGCTAGATCTTTTCCTCTTTTGTCGTGAGAACGTGTGAATTTGTAGAATTTTATAGCTCAGAATAGAGCGCTCCAATTAATGGGAGCAGTCAGTGTGAAGAGGCCACTGCAAAGGGCTGTCTAGACAGCTCGCAGTTAGTCTGTGCCACCTGGGCTGTTCCAGCGGTGGGTTTGACTGTGAACGTGTCAACGTTCATTTTTTTTTTACCCTGATTAAATTACAATTTAGGCCAGGAGGGGGTGAAACAAGAAGAATTGTTCTGTACAGGACCCACGAGTTCCTTGATAAAATGACTTGTTGCTGTGATATTCACGCAAAAACTCCTGGAACAACTCCTATCAGTCTCTAACTGGGAATAGCGGGCTGTTGGTTTTCCACCATTTGTATTTTGGTTGATCCAACTTGTTTCTTTTCTCTTGTAGTTGGTGGTTCACGTAGGTGTTTCGGGTATGGCTACGACCGTCACTCTGGAGAAGTGTGGCCATAACGTAGGTTATAAAGGCTTAGACAACTGCCATTTCTGCCCAGGCTCTCAGTGTTGCGTAGAAGGTGGCCCAGAATGCATCGATTCTGTTATTGACATGGACACGGTCTGCAAGAGAGTCTCGGCGCTGGGGCTGGATGTCACGGTCACTATCTCTAAGGATGCCGGCAGGTACGGGATGCCAGTGATCAATGGGGAAAACAGACACCCATGCTGCAGTGCGTGATCCCTTTGTGCTCAACTCATGAGGCCCGTAGGATGCATACGCTTTTCACTTCTCATGGGGCTGGCAATACCATCTCTTTTTCAGTGGTCACCCAGTCATGAGGGGAAAAAGAGAGAGATCTTTATGTTTCTTTGTCCTAGATTTGATTAAAGCAATCACACAGACTTACAATACCTGGCTTCTATTCCACTCTTTATTGCAGGATGTTGCTGCAATACTGAATGATAAGAATCTACGGTTCATCCTGCCCTGCAGTTTGCACGCTGTATTTGTCACCTCTTGCTAAATAAGCTCTATTCTTGTATTTCAGATACCTCTGTGACTTCACTTACTACACTTCCTTATACCAGAGCCGCGGGAGGTCAGCTTTTGTTCATGTGCCTCCGCTGGGAAAACCCTATACCGCAGAACAGCTGGGTCGGGCGCTACAGGCTATAATAGAAGAAATGCTTGATGTTTTGGAGCATTCTGAAGACAAAATCAATTGTCAGCATGAACACTGAAAGTGGGCAGAAGCTATCCTAGTATTGCACTTCCAAAATTTTCCCTGCTACCGAAGTACTGGGGAAGACGGTCTGAAACGTACAGACCCAGAATTGGAGACTTCAAAAAGGAAAATTCCACTTCTAGAAATTGACGTTTTTTTGTCAAATGTATGCATTTCAGCCTAGGCAACAAAGGATTCAAAATCTCTTTAAAACATCTGCAAGTACTCATTTCTGAATTGACTGAAGTGTGTGTGCTGTGCTTCATCTGGAGCTTCTCTGTCAGCCACGTGACAGCTACTGACCAGTCTAATATGGTGCAGATGGAAAGTTTCTGATCTGGACTTGGCGTTCAGGTGCAGGGAGTTGATAACCCAATCTTCTAATGACTAGTTCTTAAGTTGAAAGATTTGCTTTCGTATCGTTTTGGGGTTTTTTCCCCTCTTTGGCCCGAATTATAGCTTATAATGTAAAAGTACAACTGAAAAGAGTTGGAATGGTGTGGGTTTGTCTGTTGTGAAACAGGGCTTGGTGGAGACGAGGAGTCTTTGAAATTGCTTTGCTGAAATGGAAAAATAATTTAGGCGCTGATTTCTCACCCCACATTGTCCAAATATTCCTAGGGTCCTCTGTAATGTGCTGGTGTACTGGTAGCTGCAGGTAGAAGGGATGTGTTTTGGATTCCTTTTGTGGAGCAGGAGATAGCTTTTTTTTTTTTTTTTAAATACACAGTATGAGCCTAACTTCTGCCAAATATTTCCAAATGTCTTTTTTATTACGCTCTCGATGCCACCTTCCTCACTCAAGTCAACCATATACCTCCTGTACAAAACACATTGTTTCATATGTGTATAAAACAAATCATTAGCGGTTAAATAGCTTTGCTAAAGGCCACTTTCTCCGCAGGAGATCTTTATCCTAGACTCTTGGTGCTAGCTGTTGTTTTTAAGGTGAAGGTTGAGTAATTTATAACTTCCGTAGTTATAAATTTTCATTCTTGTTAAAGATTAGAAGAGTAATGTTTAACTTAAATTCTAAGTTGCCACCTTGATTTATTATAGGCATAAATATGCAAATGTGCAGATTCGAAGACATTCTGCCAAATCAAATCTAAAATCTTAAACCTATTTCCACTGTCTGTAAACCAGAGGCATTTATTTGAAAACTAGGAATTTTGCTTAGAATGAGTATTCCGGGCTGTTTATTAGTGTCCCCCTCCCAATGGGAGGGTACAAAGTGCTGCTTCTTGTGTCAGCTTTCCCAGTAATTAATTTGGGGAAGTGTACACGCAGGTTCTAAGCAGGACTTTAAAAGTGGTTGCCGCTAGTCGTGCATGTAGGTTTGCTGCCAAATTACAAGACTCTGGCAAAAGACAGATGATGTTATAGTGGGAACAGGCACAAAATTGGTAATTGATCAATTTGAATGAAGAGGTCTGTGATTTGGTTCTAATACTTTTACAAATATATATATATACTTATACCTATATATATATAAAAAAGACAACACCTTGAAATGTCTTAAAATACCGCTATTCTAATTTTTCTAATTACGAATGATTCTGCTATAGTATCTCTCAGTGAGAGCCGCTATTAACTTGCTGTTTTCCAGTAGAAGTCTAGCGACAAAGGAAGTACCACTTGTAACCCTTGAGAGAGGATGAAGACTTGTGCAGTTGTAGTAGCTTTGCTAAGGGGACCTCTGTATGAAGATGTTTGGACAGACTTCTGGTTTACCGAGGAAATTACCGCTGTATTTACTATACAGGCTTTCCTGATCAAAAGAGTTTGCCTTCAAAGTAAATATTCTCTTTTGCTTTCAGATACGAAGTAGCACTTGTCAGATTGTCAGCAGGCAGGCAGACTTTCTGATTAGTAATTTATTATATTTAATGTTTTGTTTAAATATTCGTAGTTTGACACATTTTTGCAAATAGTTGAGCTTCATATCTTGTAGGTTTATTCCTTTATCTGGTAAGAAGTTTTTGTCATCAGTGTATCTTAGCTGCTAAACTTTTAAAAGAGGAGTAATTCACGTATTCCGCTAAGTTCAGCAATTGATTTAAGTCATTTTCAGTAATGCTATTTAATTCACGTGTAACGTAGTTGTGAATAAAATGGGAGCGGAAGATCAACAGTTTAGTGAGGTGATAACAAAAAAAAAAACCGAAGCGGCCGTAGGAAGGGCTGGTTGGACCAGTGATGCCCATGGATGCCGTGGGGAAGGTTTGTCTGCCGGCTGTCCCTCGCCTGGAGCTGAGAGGGTTGGAGCAGGTCGCTGGTGAGGCTCTGTTAGGGATAAATCTCTCTCAGCGAGCTGTGCCCTGTCTGTCCCTGCCTGCCGAGCGTTTATGCTTCCTCTGAGTGTACGAGCGGGCAGCCTTGGAGATCCCCCCTGGATATGGCTGAGGAGGAGCGGCTCCAAATTCAGTGGCAGGGAAGGTAGGCAGTGACGGCTGCGTGGGGAGAACGGCTTTCCACGCTGGTGCGTTCCACCTGTGGAGTGACGTCCTGTTCGGCACCCACAGATATACTCCTCCATGGGTGCTCTCTGCTGTTCAAGGGGAAAATCTTGAGCCAATTTCTGTGACTGCTGTTTGTCTAAGGACTGCAGTGGTTGACCTTCTATGTGTCAGTATTAAAAAAAAAAATCTCATTTTTAGAAATACTTTGCTTTGGGCATCACTTTGAGCTGTGCATTTCCTCATAATCTGTTTTTGTGAAGCTTCCGTGTGATCGGTTTCTTAGAAAACATAATTTATTTTATAATCTTTTGGGGTTTCTGAGAATTAGTCTTCAAAGATTGTATTTGTAAAGGGTGTCTTGGTGGTAGAGAAATTTTGTATAGTGAAACTTTTTAAAATGGCATTAAACTAATTTTATTTAATCTGACCTAAATTAAATACTTTTGTTTTTTTGAAAGTTTGTTGAATTCATGAATTCATAATGCCTTTCCTATAGGTGCATATTTTCTTTGGAAATATGCCCTCAAACTGACGCAGAGCTTCAAAAAGCTGATGTTTTGTGTGATGCTTACTATCTGCTTTCTCTTCCAGATCATAATAAATAGAATTTGCTAATTTGCACTGACTGGGAGACCTGTTGCCAACCACAAAAAATTTTGTGCTAGTGAGTAAGTGTAAGAATTTCAGGTTTAGTGTTAATTACGGTGCCTGCAATTTGTAAAACGTAAAAGCTGGTAAAGTTTTAGAATCTCGTGACTGCAAAATTGTCTCTGGGGATACGTTTCACGGAGAAACAGGGGTGAGAATATTTTGTGCGGAAGAGAGAATTAGGGAGGTTCCACTGTAGTGGGTCTGATGTCATTTTATCTGCTTGCCAACAGCTTGGAGTAGGGACTGGCTAACGTGTTGGTGAAGTTTGGTGATGACAATTTAATTGTTTTGGTTATTAAATGCTGCGGAGGATTTTGAGGAGCTCCAGATACTCGTGAACTCCTTCATAATGTGGTGACCCTGATGTCGGGAGATACTTCCTTTGAATTAAGCGTGGTAATCTACTTTATAAAACACACCAAAAAGAAACTGTGAGCTTGAAAGTTTCTTTCCCTTAAAGACTCGTAGGGGACTTGATGATCCTTATGGATCCCTTCTGACTTGAGATACTCTGTGATTCTATGGTATGGTTGAAGGTAAACACCTGTTGTACAGAAGATATTTGTATTTTTTCTTTTTTGGCAGCTTTTGGAAAGGCTGTCAAAACCCGTAAGATCATATAGAGCAGTTCACGCTTATCTGGAGCGTTCCCCAACCTGATTGCTTCCTCCTAAACGTGGTAGTAGTGGGAAAGGATGAAAAGGTCATGAAGATGGTTAGAGGTGTTGAGTGTGGTTGTGACATGAGACTGCAGCCAAGAACTGCTGAGCTTCAAGCGTCCTTCCAGGAAGGAGCTGACTGAGGGTGTTCAAAAGTTTAAGACTTCGTGAAAACCAACCGGTTGCTCTGCTTTCACCCCAAAGAGGAGGGAAATTCAAAGGCAAGGCATCTAGAGTAAATTGGAGATAAATGCTTCCTGGCAGAAACTGGGAAGGCGTTTGCATGCAGCATCGTGTTGTAAAGCATTGGGTACTGCCTGCTGCCCGCAGCAGAAAACCAGACTCATTGAACCAGGGCTCTGATCTAATGTGTCAACTTACCTTTATCTCCGTAGGGTTTGTACTGCACGGACTGTGGTAAGTCAGGTAGGAAGCGGAGCTATTTGTATTTACTTACCTAGCCAGTCACGCTTAGATGTAGCATTCAAACTCCGGGGTGTCTCTCGCTGTTCTGCCGGTTGTGCAGGCAATATTTAACCTTTTAGTGCCTCAGCTGGCAAAGGGGATTATTCCAGGCCACTGTCACGCAGTGCCATGCCTGGAATAAAAGCCCAGGAGCTTCCAGGCCTGCAGACTCGCAAACGGACAGCGCAGACTCTCGGTGTTGTTATTTTTGTTAACGAAAGGTCTAAAAAAAGTTACAATCCACTGAAGTTTCTTCCAATAATCAAATAATCTTCATTCGGCAGAGTGTGTGATTTGTTGACCTCGCATGTGGGCTTTCTTATGAAATGTATGAAAGGAATTGCAGTAGGAGGAGATTCTTAAAATCAGCAATGGGAAAACCACACAAATGAGTTGAATTGGTAATTCCCCACTAACGCAGGAGTTAGCGCCGGACTAAAGCAGCGGTTATGGTCTGACCATGTTATTTCATGGTTTAGCTTGTTGTGACTCGTGCATCTCTTTTAACTTACAGTGCGTTTCTAACTCTAGCGCAGCTGATGCTCAGACACTAAGCTACTTTAAGAGTGAGTGATTGTGTTTGAAAGCTGACTGGAAACCAGTATGCTTAGATGTAGAAAGTACACTTACGTGAGGTTTTTTAATTATAATTTTCAGATTTCATCCCGCAGTGCAGGTGATAAAATTGTCGGCAATTAAATTGTACCTACTTTCACAAAGTAACTTCATTCCTATTGTCTCCTTTAATATGCTATCTGATAATATTTTAATGAGAGAAATTTCAGAGTTGCAAAGGCTTTCTTTCAAACTTTATCTGTTGGCTTGGATAAGATACCCCTAGTCGATACCGTAACAAATCCATCTACGTCAAGATGTGTACTTATTTTTGCACCAGAAACCCTAATGTTTTGCAGTATAAAGTGCACTTTTTCTTAAAAAACTTGTATTCATGTCTGATTAGTGTCTTATGTGATGAAAGTGATGTTCTGCCAAACCTCCAAAGCTGAGGATATTGTTAGTTCTTCATCATATTAATTGAAACCTGAGATCTGCTTCTGCTCGGTCTATTTTAAGACAAAGTAGAGAAGAAAATGCCTCCCCATAGATAGGAATTAAATATAGGAAACGAAACTATACACTGCCCTTAAATAAAACTCGGGGCTACTTAAATACACGTTCAGGTTTTCTATTGCACCAGCTTCTTAAATCGCAAATGTTTACTTTGATTAAACAGGGAGTGCCTTGTCCTGTGCTGGGCTCACTTTTGGAAAGCAGAGTGGTGGTGATGGGGACAGATGAGCCGTTTGCACAGAAGGTGGATGGAAAAGCTGGGCTTTTGGCACTGGGAGAAACTGCTGAACTTGTTCGGTATCCCCTTTATCCAAGGATGCTTCTCGGAAACTGCACTGAATTGAGTTCGTGAGGTTTTCTGACACACGCTCGGACCTGACAAAAGAAAAAACAGAGTATTTCCTACTTCGTTGCCACTCTTGGTTAGGTTGGCCACATCCGTGAAGGTTATTCCGTCTCTTCTTTAAGGTTAGGTGTTTTGTTCGGCCTCAGTTATGCATGTTACAGCATCACTCAGCCTCCCGGGTCCTCCGTTCGTTAATTGTGGTGAAATAATCAGTCGTCTGTCTGGGTATCTCAGGTGTTGCCGGTCTCATGCTTATCCGGACTCTTGGAGCTACAATTCTAAATCTGTTGGGGCTTCTGTTTTTCTCAGTGTGTTCTTGCAGTGCCTTGTAAAACCAAACAATCTAGTGTGTCACAAAAGGGCTGTGTAATAAAGAACCGTTACCATACCGTCAGCTTGCTATTGCTAGACTGGACTTTGTAACTGAAAATTTAAACCGATGTTTCAAAGTAAATAAAGAGTTTAACTCTGACTCCTGGTGTTCTTTAACGATCGTCGGAAGAAGTCATTTTTAAAGATGCCTTTTGTAGAGTGGTAATTACGTATCAGTGATCACAGGCTGACCGGATAGCAGCGTGTTTGTTTTTATACCCTTCCCTCAGCACCTGCTGCTGTTGGAGATGAGCCCTTGGGCTCCGTGGGTCCCCTGCCCTGTCCTGCCTGCCCGTTTTTCGGAGTGGGAACGGATGCTATCCAGGCTCGTTCTCCTAGACCTCAGCTGCATATCTTGTGTGTTTGTGCCATTTTATTCAGAAGGGTATTTGGAAGTTTTCTCTTGCCATCATCTGTTATGTGTGTGTGTTTCTTTTATGTTCTTTCTTTGTACTTTGGGGTGAATTTTCCAGCCCTTGCTTGAACCATGTAGCCTAACGGAGCAACAGCCACCCTTCTGAACAGTGCTGCGCTGAAATATTTGTGCAGAATTTGTTCAATGTTACTGGTATTAAGATCCAGGGGCCTGGGGAAGTGTGTCCTTCCCCTGATTCGATGCAGACTCCTCAAAGCGTGCAGCAGCACGGTTAGTTCCTGAGAGCCTGTAATCCTGAAAGCTTTGGGGAGCAAAACCAGTTCAGCAAAACTGAACAGTTTTTACTTTGTGAGTTTGAGACTTGCCCATTTCACTCCAAACTGGATAATTCCAGGAGGCAGTGGGGAAAGGATCTGATAACTAACCCTCCCTTGTACGTTTCCCACACCAAAACCACCAGTTCTACTTAGATTATTTTCTTTTTATTCATGAGGAAAGGCTTGATAGAAGCTCTCCCTGGGTTTGGAGAGCGGAGTTTGGAGCCACGGTCCCCCAGCAACTGGAGTTGCCTTGACGCATCCTAAGCTGGAAACAGGACAAGACTAAGTCTGGTTGTAGCCCGACCGTGGCATTACTTTAAACAAGCAAAAAATAACTCTTCCTTCTTTATTCTTAGATGAAGTATCTGTATGGCTTAGTCTGCGCTCGTTAGTGCCTCCGGGATCCGCAGCGGCTGGAGCAGGAGTGTCAAGAGTACGTTCTGCACGTCGGTACGGAGCGAGGCTGAAGGGGCGGTGGGGCTTGCCCACCAGCAGGTCTGTCTGCAGCCCGCTGTTGAGAAGGCAAGAGGGGAATCGCACGCTCTGGCAGGGTTCAAAGAGCTTCCCAAAACTTCTTTGGAGATGTTAAATGTTCCGCAGGGCCAGACAGGCGGTCGCTTTCCTGGGGGAAGGTGTTAAAGTCTGGTAAAACCGGGGTGTGCCAATGTCGGATGCAGGAGGCACTGGTAATCGCAGCTCAACCCATTGACTTCTTCGGTTTCCTTTTTCCCTTGAGTTTTGTAGCCGTGTCCTGCAAAGTCTGCGTTGCCCGGTGAACCCTCAATCTTTTCAGAGTATTTCTGCTTTACTCACCCTGTACCAACCTCACACGGGCTCAAACAGCAGCAGCGGTTCTCCCCCTCACCGAAGGGGTTTTCAGCAACGAAGCCCTTGAGTTTCGTAGCTGTGTCCTGCAAAGTCTGCATTGCCCGGTGAACCCTCAATCTTTTCAGTCTTTTCCAGATCTGTCAGTTAATAAGGTATTTCTGCTTTACTCACCCTTTACTGACCTCACACGGGCTCAAACAGCAGCAGCGGTTCTCCCCCTCACCGAAGGGGTTTTCAACAACGAAGCCTTGTGGGATGCAGCAGGTGACCCGCGGGCAGCAGAAGTTGCTGTGATTCCCAAGCTGGCTTTGATCTACAGGCTGCAAATCCCTTGCAGGCTTCCCGAGACACTTGGGAACCGACCGTAAGGCATTTTCTAGCCCGATTTTCTTCTGCCAGGCTCCTTTTCCAGAGGAAGAGCTCCCTCGAGGCTCGTGGGAAGACGAGCAGGATGTCTGGAAGCTGCTGGGCTGCATCGAACTCAAGCACCGTTGCGTGCTGCTTTCCTTGAGAGCAAGTTGTTAACCCTGGAGCTCTCCCCGTCTCCCCCAAGAGCATCTTCTTGCCATGCCGAGCTGCTTCTGAGTGCGGCTGGAGGCTGCTCCTGTTGGGATGTGCTGCAACCTGGCTTGGGCTGAGGACAAGGTAAAAGTCCTGTGTTGGTTGCTTTCAGGCTGCTACCCTA
>NW_009610036.1:17643-23019 GCF_000690535.1 Cariama cristata
GAGGACTGGTGCCACCAGATGGTGCTGCCATACAGCCCGACTGTGCACAGCTTCACCCCAGCGCGCTGGACCGGGGCAGCCCGAAGGTACAACACCCCTTGGACAGCTCCAGCTTGGTCCTCCTTGGGCTTGGGCTTCTCCACCTTGGGCTTCTGGTGGTCCTGACTTTCACCACCTCTGATGTTACGGAGATGGGAGGAAAGGAGGCGTCACCGGTGAAGGAACAGCGTCAGGTCCCTGCAACACAAGTGGCGATTGCAGCAAGGATGGGGGCGATTTCGTGTTTACCCCTCGCCAGCTGCTCCACGGGCTACAGACGGAGCAGGCTGGATGTGGTATTTATTACCGCAAGGCATGGCTTTGCTAAGACCGAGGGCTAAAGCCTGCCCTTGGTAAAGCCCGGAGCCAGCCCAGCGTACCGGGGTGGGACCAGGCTCGGGGAGGTCGCACGGTGGTCCTAGCCCAAAAGCTGTGCTGTGAGGACTCCCCGTGCCCCTGGTCCGGAGAGTTACCGGTGCTTTGAGTGGAGCAGGGATCAGAGAGGAAAACTTTACTGTTCTTTTCAAATTTCTGCTTTTTCTCTGTCTCTTTTGATGTCCTAGCTCTTGGAACGTGTGTTTTTTTTTTTTCCAGAGCTGCCACGGTGATCTCGCTGACTTCTCCAGCCTTTTCTTTGGAGACAGAGCTTTTATGACACTCGCTGATCCCCAGCGCGCGGTGGGCACCGGGGGTGTTTGAGATCTGCCTCAAAGATAAGCCAGGACGCGTGCTCCCTGGAGAGGACACGGGCTCTCCCGTGAGCCAGCCCCTGATGAAATCACTCTCCTTTTAATTTGCTTTATGAGGTGATAAGCTTTTCCTGCAAAGCCGTGCTTCCAGGGTGATGTCATGCTGTTGGGTAAGCCATGTGTCGGTGAAGTCATTTTGCAACCAGAACTCTCCGGAGGGAGAGACTGAAAGTTGTGCTGGTCGGTGGCGGGGAAGCTCATCGTCAAGCATCCCTGCTTGGGTTTCTGGGATGCAGATCCAGAGAGCCGAGGAGGAGATCTTTTTGGTGGACTGGCTCCTCATAGATCTTCATTCTTTCTTGTGACAGCCTGCTCTGCTCCCCCTCTTTTCTTCCTCCCCGACTCCTCGAGCCCTCCAAACCCTTTGTAAATGAGGTGGGATTTTTGGGCAGCGTCCATCTGGCAAGGCTGCTCGCCCTCCGCGTTTTCCCGGCTTGCAAATCAAAGCTGACCCCAAGCGAAGGTGCTGGAAGCCCACCCTCTCTTACAGCCGCTGCTGGAGGGTTCCCCAGAGCTTCAATCAGAAACTCGCAGCTGCGGATCTGGTGCGGGGGAATGGCTGGAATTTCCTGCCCGTTCGGAGCAGCCCTCGCTGCCTTCGGTGGAGACATGTGCGGGCAGGTCCCTGGTCAGGCTTTGCTGCCTCTCGTACCCTGGGCCGAGTGCTTGGGGATGGACAGGCTCCCGGCACGGCAGAGAATTCCCGGTATGAGCTTCCCATGCCGGGGATGATGCCCTGGCCAAGTATTTCCTCGTGCCGTGGCTCCTCACCGTGACATTTCCACCACGCTTTTCTTTCTCTGCTGCTTAGAGGTCTCTCGTCGTCTGGCTCCAGCCTTCCAGGAGATACAGATATATGTTCACCACCTACCTCTCCAATGGGCTGGGCTTTTTTTGGCTGGTTCCCAACCAGCATCACAGCTCAGGCCTGGGGGAAAATCTCTTTTTGCTGCTCCGATGCAGGAGAAGCGTGCCCCGTGTGCACAGCCCTTCCCCGAGTCACGCTCCGGTGACTAATTCCCTCCTGATGGGTGCACGAAGCCCGGTCCATGCCCGGGTTCACAAATAAATACATTTATTTCTGTTGGAGGTTAGACTGACAGCAGCCTTGCTTAATTCTTCAGCAGCTTTCATTCTCGTGCCTCGTCCAAAATTGTGCCTTGCACTTAAAAAAACACATCCAGACTCTTCAAATCCTGCATTGTTAAGGAGCTTTCTGGGTTGTCCTTCCCTTGTGGCATCTCCTGAGGCTATCCTTGGTAAAAGAGATGCTGCCCTGCGATGTGCCTAGGTTGGATTTGATTTCCTCCATCTATTTTTCCTCCTTTGCTCTGTATTGGAAAGCTTTTTGGAGGAAGGATTCAAAGCTCATCGGGGTCCCTCCTGAGCGTGACGTGGAGCCTGCCCGAAGGCAGGTCCCTGGGCAGAGCCCCAGCTTTCGCTCTGCCCCTGCCTTGGGCTTCGCTTCTGGGCTCAGCATCCCCGTCCCGAGGGAGCAGGATGCTCCTGAGAGCCTCGGTCTGGGGGTACCTGCTGGAGCGACACCAAAAATGGGAGGCGAAGGGCTGCTTTGGCACGTCAGAGGGGTGAGACGCATCCCCCTTTGAACCGAAAGAGGCTCGCACCATGGAAAAGCTTCTTTTTAAAGCCGCTTCTCAATAACCATCACTTCGATCCTGCCCAGCCTGAGCTTGTTGCCTGCCGCTCGTGCAGATGATGCTCTCGAGGCTTTATGCCGTATATCCGTCTGTCGGAGGGGGAATACCCTTGCGAGCTGTAAAGCATCCTAGCTGGAGGACAGACCCTACCTGTAAATCCGTCTGTCCAGGGAATCCGTTGCAGAAAAGATGCTCGTTGCAAGCGAAGAACGTCCTCGTGTCGGAAGCATTGCTGTAAGGAAGGTGTTTGGGGCGGCAAGTGAGGATCTCTCAAGCGAGGTTTCTATTTTTGGCGGTTGGATTGGAGTAATTTCCTGCACTGCCCGGGCCGAGGGGGCTGGGAATTCAAGTTAATCGTTGACGGCGGGTACAGTCGAGGCAGAAATGACTTTGTCCAAGTGGAGCAGAAGTCTCATTTTTGGCAGATGCTGTAAACTTGCAGCAAAGGAAGAAAAACGTAATTCTGACCATGATAGGGCAAAAACTGCTTTTTGCTCACCTGACCCATCCTGTTTGTTTTTTATTTAGAAACATCTCAAGGTCAAGAGACCTTCAGCTCTGCCGATTCATCATGACAGTGGCCAGCGCTGGGAAAACATTGAACGTGGCTTCACAAACACCCCGAGCTGGCAGCAGAGGAAGAGCCCTCGTCTCCCATCCCTCTGCGCCCATTTCCAGACCTGAAATGGGTGGGAATGGAACAAACCTTTTCCGTGATGTGACCCACGGACCACCTCGGAGGCCGGCTGGGTTCCTCCCCTTCACCGAGGGTTTTCTCCCCCCGAAATTACTCCTGGAAGTGCCGAAGCTGCCTCCAGCCACCAACTTCCCTAGAGACCGAGCCCTAAGGGCTGCTTGGAGCTTCACATGGTGGCAGCAGCTCGAGGAAGCCGCGCTGCTCTTCCCTTCGTAGCCCTTGGCTGAAAAATACCCCATGGGGAAGCATCCTCTCCCTCGCTCGCAGTAGTTTGTAGGAAACATCGCCCCTCCAGCATCCGACTTGCTCAACCCGAGGGGTTTCGGGGGGCACGGGAGGTCCCGTAGATCATGGGGAGCACCCGGTCCGATGCCGTTTGCCTTGCAGCGGGATGCTCTGGGTGACGGGGTGCCACCACCTCGCTCTGTCGGTCCTGGGGCTGCTGCACGCCCGTTCTCGAGGGGCTCTGGTTTTGTCGGGGGCTCTCAGCACTTTTTGGGGAGCTGCTCGCTCAACAGCCGCACGGAACTGATAGACCTGAAATCTGGAGGGCAGCACTTCCCCTCCCGCTGCTTGCGATAACAAACGCTGCAAAAAATAACCGAGGTTTTTGCGAGCGCGGGCGGGCGAGCAGCCGCGGGGAAGTTTTGTGCTTTTTTTGGGGAATCGCAGCCTTCCGGAGCCCCCTCGTCTGCTCTGCCCCCCTCAGCGTCCCATCACCGGGGCTGGGGGGAGCAGAGCAGGGCTGGCCCCGGCCACGGTCTCATCGAGCCGGGGAAGCGATTGCATTCGAGGAACCACGAAGCCCCGGTTGCACGTGGCCGGTTTTGGCCGTGTCCCGCAGTCCAGCACGGCACCGGGAGCTTCTCCGGTCCCGCTCCGAGCCCTGCTCGAGCTGGTTCAAGGTCCGGGCTGCAGGCAGCTTGCGTTTCATGGGGAAGTGACTAATGTTCATCTTCCCCTTCTTGTTTCTTTTGGCGTTTAACCTCCTAATTTGCAACGTGGCTTCTTTCCCCGGTGCTGGCTCAGCTGGGAGTCGTGGGTGGCTCTGGGGATGGCAGCAAACATCTGCTGTGTCCCTCCCCGTCCTCCCCGCCGACCACCTCTTCCCTGGAGATGGAGAGAAGGTGAAAAGATTATTGACACCTTTCCAGGCTCAGCAGTGCACGCTTCCAGCTTTTCTTGGATTTTTCCAGCAGCCTTTCCAGCCGCTGCCCTCCACGTGATGCTTCAATCACCAAAACTCCCAGTTTCTCTCCTGCTCGCTGTGTGCGGAGAAGCGACGGCACCGCGGCATCAGCTCCTCCGCACCCCCAGCCCCTGTCTCAGCCCTTCCGAGGTCCGGGAGTCCCCGGCCACCGGCAATCCCACGGCCAAGCGTTCCTATCAATCGCTGCTCGAGGTGCGAGCTGTGTTGCGGTCGCACCTTGTCGAGGGATGCGCATCGGATGCGTTAACGGGAGAGGACCCTGCATCCTGCTGGGAAGAGCCGTTGGATTAAATCTGAGCTTCCGATGCAAAAGACGATGCGCTAACGGCCCAGCAAGGACCGGAGGAAACGTGGGATGGTGTTTACGCACGGAGCTGAGGCTGTGCAATCGCATCTTGCAGGCCGGTGAGGACACGCTGGGACATTTCATAACCGGTCACCCGACATTCACAACCGCTGCTCTTAAAACAAAAGTTTTATGGCCGTTGCCGGACTGTAAATCTCCAACTTCCACGGCTGGCGCCTTTTGGGGGAAAACATCCGGCTTCGGCAAACTTTGATGCTCTCCGAGCGCAAGCCACCGTGCGTCACTCGTGGATGGAGCTCGTACCACGCAGCGCGCCTATGGCTAGAAAATTCATTGCAAAAGCAGAATTTCATGATTTAGGGGTTGGCCGGGTCTTGCTCAAGGGCCAGGCAACGTGATTGCCGGTGGGTCAGGGCCTCTTCCTGCCCCCGGATGCGCTGCACGGCTCCGATTTGGCTTTGGACGATCACGTTTGGCACCTTGGAGATGGTGGAGGGTGCTGGTGGCCAGGCTGGTGCCTGCTGGGGACCCGGAGATGTTCGGGATGGAGAGGGTCGCGTGGTGGTTCTGCCCCGGGGTGGTACCCGGAGGTTTGTGGCCCTTCTGGGGTGATGCTCCCTCTCCCTTCTTCCTTGAATTGGGGGCTGCAATCATCCCAGCTGATAAAAACCCCAGGAGAGGGGATCACAGGAGGGCTTGGCGCTCCCGGGAACTCC
>NW_009610037.1:0-21115 GCF_000690535.1 Cariama cristata
TCTCATTACCCTGCTCTGATTTGATTGGTGATACATTAAATTAATTTTTCCCCAAGTTGAGTCTGTTTTGCCCGTGACAGTAATTGGTGAGTGATCTCTCCCTGTCCTTATCCTGACCCAGGAGCCTTTTGTTGTATTTTCTCTCCCCTGTCCAGCTGAGGAGGGCAGCGATAGAGCAGTTTTGGGGGGCACCTTGCCTCCAGCCTGGGTCAACCCACCACAGTTTTAGAAAACAGGTAAACAATACATAACCAGTATGAATCAGATAATTGAAAGGAGCACTCAGGACCTTGAGGGGAGTATAATTTGCAAGGCCAGCAGTACCGTACCAGCAATACCACATAAAGCCAAGATGACCTATATAACAGCATCAGAAATACCAAGTCTGGTATTTCTGATAGGAATATGGGGACAAATAGGGAAAAAGTAATTACAGGCTGCTTTATTTAGTAGGAGACATGAGTGAAGAAAAGCAGGTACAAAGGCGGCAAAAAAGAAGGTCAAGAAATGGTAAAAGAAATAACGACAGCGAAAATGTAGACGTTGACAGACAGTAGTAAGTTGATCTGTAGACACTGGAGGAAAGCCATGTGGAAACCTACCAGACTCTCCACTAGGTTCATGTCTGAAAGACTCAGTGTGGGAGGGTAAGACATGATATAATTCTAAGTCATAGAATTGTAATTTAGTAATAGAAGTGTGTAATTAATAAATAACATAGCCTTCTATATCAGTTATGTCTGACACCTGAATTTTAAAGGGCTCCAGGACAAGAGTCTTCCTGTGACAGATGCAGTTGGACTGGTGTTGCACTCCAGAAGCGCCTACCATGAGGGAAAAGAGGATGCTAAGGAATAGCCCTGAAGCTATGAAGGTCAGTGCCAGTTAATTCAACCTCACTAAGAAACCTCCTGAAAGGTATCTACTCTAGTTACAGTGTATTATAACAATGCCTCGTTTACATGAGAATGTTCACATAATATGAAGATCCAAAGTTTCTACGAGAAACAATAAGAAGCAAATGGAAAATGAAATTACGATTAAGCATCCTTCAGACTGTTGATGCTTCATTTAAGAACATCCCCTGTTGTTCATTATAGGTAGACTTTTAAGGATGCAGATTCATCCAAGAGCAAACACTTTATACAACTCAACCACATATTAAATGTTGCTGTTAGAGTCTTCAGAGCCATCTCCCACACTGCATTCACCTCAGGAGTTCCCAACACAAGAAGGACATGGACCTGTTGGAGCAAGTCCAGAGGAGGCCACCAAGATGGTCAGAGGGTTGGAGCACCTCTGTTGTGAAGACAGGCTGAGAGAGTTGGGGTTGTTCAGCCTGGAGAAGAGAAGGCTCCAGGGAGACCTTAAAGCAGCCTTCCAGTACCTAAAGGGGCCTACAAGAAAGCTGGGGAGGGACTTCTGACAAGGGCCTGGAGTGATAGGACAAGGGGCAATGGGTTTAAACTGGAAGAGGGAAGATTGAGATTAGATATTAGGTGGAAATTCTTCACGGTGAGAAGGGTGAAGCACTGGCATATGTTGCCCAGAGAAGCTGTGGATGCCCCATCCCTGGCAATGTTCAACGGCAGGTTGGATGGGGCTTTGAGTAACCTGGTCTGGTGGAAGGCGTCTCTGCCCATGGCAGGGGGCTTGGAATGAGATGGTCTTTAAGGTGCCTTCCAACCAAACCATCCTATGATTCTATGATTTTGTCAATAACTGTCATTGCCTCACAAAGGTAAGATTTAAGATTGTGTGGCATGTTTCTTTAGCTTTGTGGATGTACTTTACAATCAAGAAAGACACTGCATGGACCTACTCATCCATATTGAATACGTTCAGCATTTATTTGCAGTTACAATTTAATGAATATTAATTGGTACCACATATATGATACCATATTGAATCCATCACACTAACATCTAGTTAGTAGAATAAAATACCAACCTCAAAATATTTGCAGCCCAAAACTATGGAAAATAATTTTTAATAGGATGTAACAAGAAGTTGAAATATTTCTTTTCCTTAAGTAGGACAGGACTTTGGAAAGGGTGGAATTTACACCTTGGGAGCAATTACAACTTTGGCCCAAAAAATTAAGAGAACAGAATACATCAAACTTTGCAGCAAGGTTTTCAGTGTGGGCAGAACCTGTTACAACCTATGCCATGTGCCTTGGTATGCAATGTTTCTATACTTCTCAAGGAGGGGCCATGAACCCATCTCAGGCCCAATATACTTTGATTTGAATAAAAGCCAGTGTATCACATCATGTGCATCAAATGACCGTAGACAATGACTGAGTGCATCTTCGCAATGATTAGCTACACACAGATGCTTCAGTCTAGTCTAATGCACACAGAACCACATATTCACAATCACTCACATACCCACCAGGTACTGAGCAGGTACCTGGAAAAGTAGTAGGCAAGGACTAGGCCACACGACAGAGCTACTCTGATGGGCCAGACCCAGCCTACCGCTGGATCCATCCAAGACAGCTATGGCACTAATGTACATTTGTAGAAAAAGACAATGTAAAAAACCCACTGATGTAGATTTGTATATAAATATAATAATGTACATTGTATATATAAAAATATAGAATGGTAAAGGGCACCTGCAGTATTTTCAGATATTGAAACCCTCAGCATAAATCCAGGAGCAAGGAAAATCCATAGCATACTATCGTGTTTTAACTCATGTGACTTAATGGGAAAAAAAAAATCAAAGAAATACAAGTCCAATAAAAAAAAAAAAAAGTAGAAAAAAGGTATCTCCATATCTCACCTTGCCAGTGATGTTTGTAATCACACATACGTGACAGGGCAATCATCATGGCACAGTAGAGTGGGAGAATTGCTGCACAAAGCCGCCAGCTCTTCCCCCGGCCATTTTCTGTGAAGCAGTGTAACTTTCCAGCTAAGTAGAAGGTGGTAAAGCCAAGGCCTGAAAACGCAACTGGTAAAGAAAAACACATAATTACAGTACTTTGTAATTAACACTGTATGATATTATCCCTTAAGATCCTTTAAGATCTGACAGCAGGATCCTTCTACTGCATAGAAGTCTTGGACTTTTTAGGGTGATATTATGAGCTAAGGTAAGTTGAGAAGACCCACCTGCAAAAAACTGAGTTTCATAATTTGAATGGTGATTCTTGTGTAACCGTATAAATGATGCTGTATAACTTAGTGTTTTAAAAGGATGCAGCAAACTGCCTAGGTAGAGTGTTTTCTTGTTTTGTTTTGCTTTTTTTTAATAAAACAATCATGATCTTACAAACTTTAAAAAAACACAGTTCTTCAGGGGCTGAGTGGGAAAAGGTAGTCTCCCACAAGATCCATGACGTACGTATGTTCTCCACAGCAGTGGTGTTATCTATGCAGCAATGCAAGCAATCGGTCAAGTGAACGCTGCAAAGCAAATCAACATCCTTCTCATAGATACTCAGCTTTCACATAATCTGACATGTCTGCAAACACTCTGGTAGCTCTAGACATTCATCTGTCTGATTGCAATTGAATTTTTTTTTTCCCCTTTAGCTATTTACCTTCTTCCTCCGGGGGAGACGTTGGCTGTGGAAAGAATCCCTGATTCTATTTGCACATTAAATTAAACATTTAGGCAAATTTTTAACTTGAGTCACAAAAGCTCTTTCACACTTAACCTTCAGCACATCTTTCCCAATTTCAGACCAATTCTAAAAAGTTAAGGTTCAAAGCAGAAAAGGATTCAGCCAGTTTTTACTGCAATTGAATTACATTTAAATGAGATTTTTATGTTCCATTAACCTGTTTCTACAGAACATGCACAACTGGCAGTGATGAGAGAACTCAGGCACCACGTTTCTGTACTGAACTTCTTTCTTGTTACAGCTGTTCACCTTCCAGAGAGATACTTGATGGATTTTTTTTTTTTTTAAACATGCATTATAATTTTTTTAAAAAAAACATTTTAACATTTTTTTTTTGCTGTAGGAAAATTAGTGCTGTGGCTGAACAGGTAGCTCTGTGAAACACATCTATTTTCTCCGCAAACGTCATACTGAATTTTGCTCCTGACTGCGGAGATCAAAATAGAACATAAACACATAAATCACAGATAGCAAAATTATAAATATGTATCCAAGCATTTGAAATCTTTTTTCTGACTACCTTTCCACTGTGTGATATCTAAACACCTCTATAAGAGCTAATAGGTCACATTCATAATACATAATTCTGTTCTGATTCTGTTATCAGTGAATTTAACGGTAAAATAATCATCAGTCCTAGGTCAGACATGCATCTTTTTTCTAATCTCTTGCTAGGGCTTTTCAAACGCCCTTCTCCTCATGTTCCAAAACACTGGATGTGATAAAGTAATTATTTTATGTTCTGCTAAGAAACCTACGGGACGGTCAATTTTAGCTGACAGTAGAATGGAGTGGTTTATACTAGACAGCTGTTTGAATGCCATTACTGAAGATTTGCATTTCATCTTCAAACACGCAAGTAAATCACTTCTTTAGACTGGCCATGGCAGAGCAAGAGAATGCTGATTAGTCATCAAAACACTATACCAAACATTGTTTCCTAGCAACTTTTTCAACCAGTGCTGATTCTGTACTTGTCAGAAGACAGTGGGAGGCAAACTTTAAAATATAACAAAAAATCCTGAATAAAAAAAGATTTCTTGCAGACTGAGTTACTTTCTCGTGTACAGACCTTTGAGAGTCATATAAACTTGCTTTGCCTTTCAGACTGTCTATCAGACAAGAAGAAATAATTTCTTCTGACATTTCTGTCATGGTATTCTTGAAATGAATGTATTTTCCTAAGAGTAGCATGTCTTACACAGAAACAGGCTGCGAGATGCAGAGTTGGAGCACCAGGCTACAGCCACCATGGAAAAAATAAATCTATGATCCTGACAACGTATCTCAAAAATTGGAATACTCCTCCTCGCTTTTCAAACATCTTCTCCAACTCTTAGTACCCAGTGTAGACTGACATACTTAAAATACCAAATAACATTTCTTCTTCTTTCCAGTGTAGACTTTCTCTTGTGCCTCACACATTTGCTAGATTGGCCACTGGAATATGACAAAAGACAACACTGCTCTCTTTTGTGCTATTCCTATTACACTAGATAATTTTTGTGGCATTGTCTTTTGTATCAAAGATCTGGAGCTCTTTATAGGGTTTGGTTTTTTTGAGCTCTGACAACACACATTCATATCTGCGTGAGCAGACAGAGGGTTGTGCATTCTGCAAACCTTTGGAACTAGAAACACGTATAAACTTACCCGAGATTGCAAGGACAGGACTTGTCTGCATCATTCCATCTTCCAGTTGAGTAAATGGAGTGAGGAAAAAATCTGTCTTGGATATGCAATATCAAGTGAAATCCTAGAATGAATACTTTCAAATAGTTCTTCTCAAAAATCAGTTTTATTTTCATATTTCCATTTTCTATGTCAGGTTATTGTTTTTTAGATCTTTAGAAGAAAATGAACTGAAATCTGAAGACAGTATTCCCAGGGAGAGGCATCAAGTGCTTGTGGCTTTATTTTCAGGCAATCTACAATGCCTAGCAATTTAAAGGGCTTAAAGAAATATTGCCCAAGCTATAGAGTAGGTGTTCAGTTCACAGAGTCATATTCAGGATTTTTAACATTTGCCGGGCAATTTTACTAGCAATTGTCAGTGTGGTAGACAGCAGCAGCGGATTTAGCTAAATGGGCTTTAGAGCAAACCTTGTGATATTTTTAAAAAATTATTTCCCCAGAATTTGCTTTTTTCAGGATGTGCCACATTTCCAGAAGGAGGTGCTCATGAATGAATATGGAAGTTCAGCAGCATCTATACTTGCACTATACTTGCAGATTTTGCCTTGGGTGTTGATGTGTTCCTCTAAACTAAAGGTCAGGAAGAAAGCAGACTCAAAAACACTCCTCCAGGGGAACTTACACCTAATGTAAGATGGAAGACTAATATAATGATGCTCTAGCTTGTGGCTATGAAACTAATATTTTGCAAAGCAGCTTTACGTTGCAATATTGTAAGATTGACTTCCCTTACCCTGGAGCGTGCACATCCAGAAAGAGCTGCTTGACCCAACAGTCCCAGTGTGTGCAGAGTCAGCAGCAAAGAACACGGAATTAACAGTGGAACACTCTGGGGTGTAGGAGTATCCATTATAAAAGTAACTATATATTCCAAGACAACTTGATTGCTGTGTACTCCATGGAGGCAACTTTGTTTGACAGCTGTATTTTGAAGATGTTGTCAGTCAATAACACGAAGAAAAACAATTCACTCTTCAGGAATCCTGGGCCTATAGCTGCTATTTACTGAAAAACTGGTCACTCAGTAGAACATATTTGAGCAGTTTTTTCCGCACCAGCTAGAGTCAGTACCTCACTGTATCACAAAGAAAATGCAAACACAAACATACACACAGCACATGCCCTAACTTATTACACACTGCCTAACGTTATAATAGAAATTATCATTCTGCATAAGACGGATTCCAAAGAATCAGCAAAGCAACGCTCCTCATCTACACAAATACTTCTGCTAAGTTGGCTTCTTCCCAGATCATAAGAAATTAATACTCTGTTTATATAAAGAAGGCAAGAGCAACATAAAATACCAACCAGCCCTCTTTGGAGACATCGAAACAAATGAAAATAAGAAAATCAGTCTGACGTAGTTTAAAGCAATGTTAACTCAAGATAGATGTTGATGCAAATTCCAGACACAAATATTTAATTAATTTTAAGTGTTGGAAGAGGAGAAAGGAATGAGTCAAACGCACAGTGTGAAGAAATGAGATATTTCAAACAAATTGTGTAGCTAACTCAAATCAAAGTCCTCACACTACAAGTTCCTGAACACAGGAAAACCTCTCCTGAGACAAGCCACATGTTCTGTCACGGCTTGATAAAATGCTGTACATTTTGTGAACGTATCGCAAGACATAAAATGGAGTATTTGCATTGTAGCAGCCCTGAAATCTCTCAGCTGAGACCACGTTACCATTCTTCTAAGTGCTGTGCAAACACTGAGAGGACACTGTCCTACAAAGCTTTGGAACTAAAGATACAAAGGCAAAGGAGGCAAGGTGAAGTGCAGAGAGTGGAAGGGATTTGCTCAGTCAAGGATGAAACCTGGCTCCTGGAGAGCCAAGGTCTGTTCCCTAGCTCGACTCTTGTGCTGCCTCACTGTTCTCTCCCCGCCTTCTGAAAGTTGTTATTGAACTATTCTCTTTAAATAAGGCAACTATGGTTTCTTAAGAAATTAACAGTGATGAAGGGAATTTTGGAATGAAAAGGGAAAAATTTAAGTCTTACTGGAATAGGTGCTATGAGCTAACTTAACAGGGATGAAAGACTTGAAATGAGAGGAAAACACGTTAAGCAACATTTGATTTGTCCCCTTCCTGTTTACTTCCATTTCCTGATCTGCTGATAGCATCAGATAATTGGCTTAGGGCCAGCGGGGCTATTTAAACACCAGTAAAAGTCCTGGATTTGCAAATCTTTGTACCTTTCTGAACAGATTCTGAAGGGAGTTGAGATTCATCGTGCCTGTTACTCATGTTTTGAGTTTCTTTAAAGGAGTCACTGGAATTCACATATAATATCTTTTTGCTGTATTTATATGGTTTTATTTCAAACTATTATCTACAAAGAATCTTTAACAATGCATATGCACTCTCCAGATAATATTAATGGTACTTAGATAGTCTCTTAGTCGTGAATAAACATTAGTTTGAGAAAAATGAGATTAATTTTCATTCCTTTTTATACCTGTTCTGGTTGTTTCGCTTTTTCATAATGTAGACCCACTGGTTATGTAGACCTGCCAGTCAAAGGTGTCTAACTGATTTTGTTTGCAACACGGCTATAAACCATTCAGAGACTGTACTGCAAGTTCTGTCATACGATCCAAGCCAGCAGGTGGTAGAGAGCAAGGACACTGTCTCTCTCTGCTCGTCAAAATGAATTCCCTATTCCCACTCTCAGAATGAGACTTGAATGCCAGTTATACATGGGATCGATTGACTTGAAGTTACCACTTTAAGTCGGTCCAGTTCACAAAGTGTACTGGGGTTTTTCTCTGCAGATAACACTGCCTATTTTGCTTGCTGAATAAGGACTGTTCAAAAGTTCACAGAGTTGGCAGCCAGAAGGGACTAGCTGATCTTTTCATCTGACCTGCCATATATCACATCATTAAGTATGATCCAGTTAGCACCAAAATGTGAGTTTGGATAAAGTGTCATTTTCAGAGAAATAATCTGAAGACAGAGGAGCAGAATTATCTCGGATGCAAGAAGACTTGTAACACCAATCACCTGGTGAAGTTCTTACTGACAAAACCATGATCAAATTGTAAACCATCATCATCATGGGCCATCATCTTCATCTGAGGATCTGATTCAGTAAAACACTTACAATAGAAAGAGAAATATAAACACTGCTATGTAGACAAAAAATCAGTAAGGCTCTCCAACAGCCCTCCTACAAGTAGTGCGGGTCCTGCTTCACAATAATAAAGTACATGGAGGATTGATGCAAGTACTCTGTTTACAAGCACCTATTGATGTAGAAACAAAAGGAAGTATCTGAGTGTGTTTGTTTACTGTTACAGCAATGACACGAGCAAAATATTTCATAGAAAAAAACCAAAAACCTGGCATGCCTTCTGCCCAAGGAGCTCATGTACTAAGCCCTCATCCTGCAATTGGATCAAAGGGTGCAGAATCTTGCCTGCATGGAAAACCTTGAAGAGGATAATGGCACTCTGTAAAGGTACCAGGTCCAAGCCTTGCAGACCTGATGCATGAGCAACAGTAGATGGTAAAAAAATGGAAAAGTGAAAAAAACCAAACAATTGAATAGATTTTTAGAACTAACTGGAGAGCTGTAGACTTCTGTGTGAAGACAAGAAAGTGTTGCTTTGACCTTTATGTCCTAGTGGTTTAGGAATTACCAACTTAAGAGAGTATGGTTTTGTGTACCCTTTTTGTGTAGGTGGAGTACCTGGAACTGCCATTGGAAGGCACATTTTGAAACTATACCACAGTGGTACTTGAAGTATGTCAAAAATTAGCATCCTCTCGGACGTTGTCATTATTGGAATAAATAAAACTACATTAGACTCAATCTTTCAGTTTGTTTCTATCACCTTCTTTAAAAAAAAATATTTCACAGAAGAAATAAGGAGGATGATAGCATCTGGAGACACTGCAGACCCCATCCTGACAGCTGATTCTCTCCAGATAGGGGATC
The DNA here is from genome assembly GCF_000690535.1 of Cariama cristata. Taxonomy (NCBI): domain Eukaryota; kingdom Metazoa; phylum Chordata; class Aves; order Cariamiformes; family Cariamidae; genus Cariama; species Cariama cristata. Next base: position 9,287 of record NW_009610037.1, read on the forward strand.
TAGGTGAGTTTAAAAATCCATCTGTACGGACTGAACCAATTACCAAGTTGAAATGCATAAAGTGAGAAACTGTGAACAAGAATCTGATCTAAAGCACCCCAAATAAATTATTCACTAAAAATGTAATTGCTTTTGTGGGTATTTTCTGGAAATTAAACTACCCCATGAGGATCTTCAGCTTCTCAAGTTTTAATGGATGCTTTGCTAAGCACACAATACACGTCTTCTTTGCGCTAAGCAGTTTTTGAGTTGAAGAAAAAATCCTCAACTTATTTAAGAGACAACAAATTATGAAACTGCAAAACAACCATTCAAATTGCCTATGTAACAACCAGAGAAAACGATCCATCTCTTTGTCTGTAATGCTTTATACCTGGAGTGATTACTGTATATTTTCCAAATGAAAACACATACTATTCATCACTGGAATTGCACAGCAGCCTACTGCAATTTTAGCTACGGCTACTAGTGAATGTTTTCAGATTCACACTGTTCAAAGACTGAAATATTTATCTTTCCTGAAGGAAAAACTATGATACTAAATGGCTGCATAAATGTTAATGCTGAAATTCAATTCAAAGAGGATTTTATAGAAGTATAATTCCCAGAGAATGTTTTGAGCTTACTATCACAGGCAAAATATTTTTATTTTTTTTTTTCCAAGTGGGACAATCAATCAGCTTCCCTTTGGCTTAGCTTTATTAATTTCTTTTCACAAAGACAGACAGTTCAGCAGAAGCAACATGAAAAGCACATCACAAAATACAAATATACACAGGGGCTTGGAAAACAAAAAGGAGATATTGGAGACAGAGACATGTTAAAACAAAAATAGACTTACATTATCTGAAAAGCAAGTAACTTGAGTATTAGTGATTAGGTTGTTTTTGCATTACTGTCACGGTGAATTCTTGTGAACCATTTTTGTTTTTTCTGACATGTTTTACTTTCATGCACCTTTCAGGATACCTCGTTACACCTGAAATATCTTAATTGGTCTCATGGTGCACCCCATTGCTACCAAAAAGTGAGAACTAAGTTCTGATTTGTTCAGTTAATGATGCCATTTACAAAAAGTCCTAAAAGTAAACCTGTTCCATAGCCTGCTTTGCCATTTCAGTTGACAGAAACCTTGAACAAATCCCCTTTCTCTGAGAACACAGTACAGACAAGCCTAAAAGGACTCAGATTGTGGAATTACTTTGAAGGGGAGTCAGCACTCATGCACTAATCAAAGCAGTCTTAGCATTAATATGAGCTACAAAAGACTGACTTGTAAGCTCAACTATAATCATACAACAGTATCAGACTAGAAAGACACCTTTCTCTGCAAGGTATGTTTTTTCCTCTTTACTCACTGCCAAGATCTCCATGCTTCTCAGTTCCATTTGGTGAAATTAGGTCCAGCCAAATACCACCACCAAAATGGTATCAGATAGAAATGTAGGACAGAATAACATCAGGATGCAGCTGGTCCTTGAAGACACCGATGATGGTGCTGCTCTAGTGTGGTCCCTGGCTAATGCACTCTTCTCCTTACAGGCATCCAGAATACCAACTGTTGACTGAATTTTTTTGTTAGATCAGATGTGCATCCCTTTATAAAATAAAATCGTGATACTATACCTCTAGTTTCTTGAGAAAAAAAATTAAAAAACTGAGATAAGAGTTGCCAGGTTAATTCGAACAGGTCAGTACTAATTAAACAGCTAGTATCCTGTCAATTTTCAATAACCAGAGAATAAATTTCTCTTTCTGCTAGACCTTAGCGTGAATACAGTATCTAGCCACGAGCTTTAGATCATCAGCTCTCCAACTCTAATGTAAATTATTGTCAATGAGGAATTTATGAGGTATCTAACTACAAATAAACTGTCAGGAGCAATTTTTTCTTTCCGGTTCAACATTGGAATATACCAAGTCCCACACATTGGATCAGGGTAGTTTGTTCCTTCCTGCTTTGCCATACATAGGTCATCGGTAGTATCCTTGATAACAGATTGCATCCTGCTCAACTACTTCTTCCATTCACCATGCCAGGTGTTTGTATCAATCTTTTAGGGATATGCATTTCATTTAAAATTTGTTTGAAGTGAATTGGCATGAAAATACAGGACAGTATGTACAATATGGTTAAAAGACATGTTGAAGAACACCTTGATGGACAGAAAATTTTTACAGTGAAGGGCTGGAATCCTTCTGTCAAACACACGATGCAGCATGGTAGGCAGTGTCAAGGAGTTTGTTGGATTATACCAGTGTTAGTACTGCCTGCAAATAATGCTCCTAAATACTTCAAAAAGAAACTAAGGAAACCACAAGACTATGCAGAGCCAGAGCAATAAAGGTTATATAGAAGATCTGACTAGTGATAGGACAAGAGGAAACAGTCTCAAGTTGTGCCAGGGGAGGTTCAGGTTGGATATTAGGAAGAGCTTCTTCACTGTAAGAGTCATTCAGCATTGGAATGGGGTCCCCAGGGAGGTGGTGGACTCACCATCCCTGGAGGTGTTTAAAAAAAGCTTAGATGTGGCGCTTCGAGACGTGGTTTAGTGGGCATGGTGGTGTCAGGTATACGGTTGGACTTGATGATCCTTGAGGTCTCTTCCAACCATAATGATTCTATGATTCTATGATTCTATCTCTGCTTCTCTTTTCGCAGGAATAGGAAAATGTTATTTATTCCTGCTACGCTGCAAAGTGCAAAGCTATGAAGCCTGAACTATCCACCATTTGCAAGAGCAACTTATCATTGGGGGGTTTATGTAAAGAAGGAGGGTTTGAGGGGAAAAGGCAAGCGATCTGAAGCCTTCTTCAACCACACTTTAAGTAGCTAAGCAAACCAGGGCACCAAGAGGAGAGTGGATGCACAGCTACATTATACCATCACTGAATTCAATGCAGAGCTCCAAACTTTTAAATAACTCTCTTCAGATAAACTTTTAAATAACTCTCTTCAAAGAACCAGGGACTGGAAAGTGGGTATCTTTCTTTCCAATTCAGTCTAGATCCTCTGAAGACAGCAAAAATAGAATTGCTGCCCATTCTGGAATACATAGTTGAATTGGGATTAATCTCTTTAATAACACAGACAAAAGGAGAAAATATATTACCATACACTACCATTAAAAAAAAAAGTTATTGTGTTAAATGCAACAGCGTAAAAGACAATGCATAGAACAGGTTTGCTAGGTAGGATAAATACCAATGAGGAACCACTGTTTTACACTGACATGATATCATGTATTAAAAACCCACATTCTTTTTTTTAATTCATGAAAAATAGAAAGTCTTTTGAAGGTATGATGAGACATATACATAATCTGAACCTCAAACAGACTACCAAGAACTGATTTATTATTAGAGCTGGAAAACTAAGTTTAAGTAGTTCATCTCACAAGTCCCTCATGAATTCAAAGAGCCTTTGTTACTGAGTACCGAGAGGTAAATATGTCAGAGAAGAGGTAAAAGCATTAAACACAACCATTCCTGAGTATACTTACAGTTTGAATTAAGAAGCCAATAAACCCCACAGGAGATTTTTTTTTTTTTGCTTGCATATCTAAGAAATCCATTCCTTATTTCCCTGGATTCTTCTTTAAGAGGATGAAATATTTCAGAAAGACACTGCCATACAGCTGTTAATGAAGAGATTTATCTTGAAAATAGGAGAGTAGCAGCAATTACTGCCAAAAAACCTGTGGCTTGTAGTTCATCTGTTACTTAAAATGTTCACTTTAAACTGAAGGAAATATGATTATCCTCCATGAAATTGCCAGCTGAAGATAATTAACAGTTCAAATTTAGGTACCCAACTATAATTACATGTACTGCAGTAATATTTTATATAAATTATCACAGAATAGCAAACAATTGTATTGAAATTCAATAATTTCTTCACTCCAAAGCACATAAATAATTTTAATTTTTCAAACAAATGATTGGCTTTTAAAATGTAAAAATCTTTTCATTTTTACAATTGACTAATTTCAATTATTTAATGAAAAAGAAGAGGAAGAGCTAGCTGTCCTATCACTCTCAAGACATAATATTTTCCAGTCTCCTTTTTTCTTTTTAGTGGCACAGCAAGACACACCACAAATACTACATTCATTCAATTAGTGCTTTATCAAGCAAATCTGGTGCAAGCATGAACTGCATAATCAGCTTCGATATCATCAGAGACGGCAACTCCTCAGGGGTAATACAACGGTAATGCACTATACAGTGACAAACAACACTGAATGGAACAGTTAATTGTGGAGATAAAGAGAAAATAAAATATTAACCAATCAGCCAGTCAACAGCAAAGGTGCTATTTTTTTAAGAACTGTCATAGTAGTCCTTACCTGTCTAAGGTGACAACACAAACCAAGAAGGCTCCTAGTCTGACTGTCAGAGACTTTATAACTGTTTTAGAGAAGGAAAAAAACCCAAGAGGTTTCTCTCTCCTTCCCCCAAAACCAAGGAATGGACTGAACAGAAAACTAATTTAGGAGTAACCTTGAGAATGCTTTCTGCCCAAATAAGCAGAGTTTAGCTAGGAGGAATGGGACACATCCAAACAAATGCAGACACTTCTATGTGAACCGGTTGTCGAGACTATAATTGCTAGAGATAAATAGGCATTTGCAAAGTATGCCATATAATGTTTTTTGGTAACAGAATCAAGCCCAGATCCATCAATAGGCACATCCAAATTATACTCCTGTTCCTCATATTTAACTCCTACCCATTACTTAGCTTACTGCAAGAGGCATTCCCTGGATACAGTGATACTGTCGTCTTCACTCAGAGCCTAGCCTCCTTGCCATACTAAACAGTACCAGAAAGTGATATAGTATTTTATCGCTTGATAACATAAATATCTTCTAACCCTTGCCTTTAGACTTTTTTGTTATTTACAGCAACTAGTAGTTCCATTTTTCTAAACAGGATCTTGCTGTGTTCATCAACACAAACTTACTGATTTCAAGCAAGTAATGAAGGAAGACAGCCAGAGCAGGGAAGGTGGAGAATGGAATGGAATGGAATAGACTGGAACAGAATATTTTCAGTTGCAAGGGATCTACAATTATCTAGTCCAACTGCCTGACTACTTCAAGGCTGACCAAAAGTTAAGCAAATTATTAAGGGCGTTGTCCAAATGCCTCTTAAATGCTGACAGTCTTGGGGCACTGAACACCTCTCTAGGAAGCCTGTTCCAGTGTTTGACCACCCTCTTCATAAAGAAATGGTTCCTAATGTCCAGTCTAAACCTCCCCTGGTGCAGCTCTGAACCATTCCCACGCATCCTATCATTGGATACCGGGGAGAAGATGTCAGCAAAGACGACAGGCTAATACAATGAAGACTGAAATGGCTAATTATATGATAAAGAACTTCTTGTCTCACTGAGCACCCTTCACCAGTTCAAATCATATTTAGTCCCAAGTGCCATGGAAATGCTGTGATATCAAAAATATCTGGTCAACCACTCTGATTTCTATTTTCTGATTAACTCCCTCAGCAAAATCCTCCAAAGGTTTTTTTCTTCCCTCCTTCTCACCCACAAGTGCATTTTTTTAAAAAAGACCTCCTATGCTATTATCCACTGGCAGTTTCACCCATAAGTCCAACTTAAATTGCCTTCCAACATGATCGGAAACTTCCAACATAATCACTCTCAAAATGTTTCTGGTTCTTTAAACAGAATGTAGGAACCCCAGAGAGAGAGACTTCTAAAACCCCTGTCTTAGTTCAGGTTGAAACAAGTGAAAACTGAAAGTCTTAAGAGAAAATCACCAGAGAAATCCATTGATTGCAACAAAGCAGTATTTGTTTTTAAAATATTTTGCATAAACACTTTCTGTGTACTTTTTATTAGACAAAATACTGACTTCATTTTTTGCTGTCTGCTGCAGAAAGGGAGGGAAAAAAATTTGCCTACTTACTTATCTGTAATAGCTAGTGCTTTCTATGTAGAACTGACAGTAATAGTAAAAGCCAAATGAGTCTTTCTGCAGATGTTCTGTACTTTTCTCTGGCATAAATAATATGCTTGATTTCCTGCATCTATCTCATAGTTTTTATCTCAAGAGACTTTTGATATCCCCTTGTTTTCAAGAGACCTAAATTAATGTTTTCAGAAATCTTTATGACCGAGATTTCTGCAAATTGATAAATCAATCAGCCACCTCTAAAGAAAGGTGCCTAGCATTTTAACTTTCTAATTCAATTTCAAAGTTTTTATTGATGTATTTTTCTTTTGCTTACAGCAGAATTATAGTTGATACTCTTGCTTTCATTGAAATAATTCTGGACTGACTCAAGGTTATTTGCATTACAAGAACCTGTACTTACATGAGTCAGCTCTATCAGTCTTGCTGCTCAAAAGGATCTTGAGTCAATCAGTAGCATTTGGAGACTGATCACAACTAGTACTTGTGGAGTGGAAAACACACGCCCCAACTCATGAAGGTGACCACCCTGTAGACAGATTTAAAGTCCCCATGGAAACAGAATGGTTGGGTTTACTTCCAAGTAGCTCTAGTCTAGGCAGAACACTCTCATACATATTCTGGGTTATTCTTATCGTGGGTTCTTATCATGGGCCACACCATGATGTGAAACACAGTGCTACAGGTGAGGACTGTCATAACACTGTCTTCAACAGCGTATGCCTGATCAGAATGAAAATGCTGCCACAGAAAGTCTTATCCTTAGTAAGACATAGAAAAATAGCCTATCAAGATTAAGCGCAAGGACTGCTCCTAGCATTCAGTCCTGATCAAACCTAAGATAAATGTTTCACAGTTGATGGGACTGGGGGGCAAATTCACACACAAATATCAGCTTCTAGTTCGCAAAACAGGAATTCTGACTAGACCTATGATTCTCTATTTTCTTCTTGGCAGAGAAGGATGAAGGGATAGCCTTCACTAGTCCTGGGTTTGACCTTAAATTAGAGTTAGAAGAGAGCAAAGAAACATGTTTATGCAGGGAATACAATGAACATGCAATCAAGCCATGGTTTTCCTTGGGCTATTTATCTGCTTCTCATATACAGTGCAGTAGCCAAGCTTCTCTTACCTCTGAAGTGCTGCCTAAAACATCCCACTGTCGAGCTCATCTACCTCTAAGAAATCTCCATACTGAAGGATATATTACTAAGGAAGAGCTAACCACACATCTGATTTAGAAACATCTCTACATTTGGTTTATTCTTACACAGAAACGCTACACAAAACCATACCGAATGAGTTTCAAAGTTTGATGTCAGCGCTATGCTGCAATTGCAATTTCAAGGAATCTCAGTATTGTGATTGTAATGAGACTTCTTCCTTAAAGATGGTCAGAAATTGATGTGTCAGCATCCTCTGAGTTGAGTTGATAGCCATCCATTTTCAAATTAGTCTTGAGCTTTCTGACCCATTTCACTCCAGAGAACTGTCACTGAACAGATGTCACTTCACAGATGAAAACTGATGTTTAGATCTACAGTGTAACTCAAAGTCATTTTAACTGAAAAGGTCAGTCAGAAGAACAATGAATGGTCTTAGCTTTACATATAGCTAAAGTCTACAACATCACAACAAAGTCCTCTGCAGGCTGTGAAACCAAATATATGCCTTAAGTTTAGCTTATGAACTTTACCTGAAACGTTAAAGTTCAGCAAGAGAAAAGGGAGAATTAGACTGAAAGTTAACTAAGCTTCTTCCCTACACAGATAAAAGCAAACTGAATAGCTATTAATAACCAAGAAACAGCAATAGCTGCTGGGAAAACTGGTTTATCAAAGCTAAGCTCAGAGACTTACTCATACTTCCAACTCACTTTTTAACTTCAGCTCTGCTGCACTTGAAGGAGAACCATGTTGACTCAGAGAGTCATTCATTCTGTTCCTCATTAATGACCCAGGATTCAAGATGATTCCATGGTTTTGCTTACTCTCCTCTGAAGTCTCACTCTACGCTTGAGTTCCCTGCATGATCTGGTCTCCAGATTAGCAAAAGCCCCATCATTTCCCCCTATTTGGTATCCTGTGTGAATCACAAATTACAGTGGACTGCAAGTCAGCAAATAGCAGTCCTGAGATCAAGAAAGCAACAGGCTTATCTGGTACAATTTCTGATTTTTCATGCAGTCCTTGGCATTGCTAAATAATGTTACCATGAAGAATCACATTACTTTCGGCTTTTCTTCCAGAAGGTCCGTTGAATTTTGCTAGATAGCAGAGAGATATAACATCTCATGCTTACGTTCTTTTAGTCATTTTAAAGAAAAAGGCTGGGTGCTGGTGAGAAGCAAAGAGCTCTTACATGGCTTGGAAGTAAGCCTACTGTTTGCAGAGAAACTGATGGAAAGATAAGGACCTTTCCTTTCACCTTAAGATTTGGTATATTCTCAGACAGGTAAGTGGGAAGCATTGACAAAGATGAATAGCATACCTGCATGGCTATACCTTTTCATAAAGAAAATAGGCGGATAAATAGCCACCTTGTTTATCCCAATAATATGCACTATAGCTGCTTGATAAACTGGCACTTGAGGCAGTTTATACTGAAACTCTCGACAGCTTGTGGAAATTAACTGCTGATTCTTCCTAGAAAAAGGGTGGAGCACAGACCTTCAGCATTCACCTTCTCTGCACTGCATAAGGGAACTATCTCCTGAGTACCGCCTCTAGAGTTGGGCATACTGCCATTCCTGGACAAGATGGGATGCTCTGTAAGGGATGAGGTTGGTGATGCACATGGCCATTTCCCCTACTGCCACCTGCATTCAATGACTAACATCAAATGCAAATACCAACAGTAATACTAGCTTTCCAGTAGAGATTCTTTCATTCTGTGAGGAGCCTTACTAAAGAGCAGTCATAAGAAGCTAACATAGAAACTCCAGTTCTGGGAAAGTTGTCAATGCTAGAGGGAAAGGCATGCATATTCCTAAAATCTGTAGGATGTGGGAGCTGACCTTGCTCACAAAGGAAGAAATGTTAATGCAGTGAAAAAAGTCAGCTGGGATTCCGCTCTTCTTATTCAAAGATAGGGCTGGGGGATCTCTGCAGAAGAATTTGTCTTATATATTCTTAAACTCGTTACATCAGATTGAGCAATTACTGCTGTCATTCATAATGGAATCTGGCTACTTAAAGTAGGAAATTACTATTCAGGACTGGTCTGAAGATGTAATCTCATTTATTATGCCAGCAGAAAAGGGTAACCAATTACTTTTTTCCTATTGCTGTTTGTCCTTCCTCTCTTAGAGACACTGTTCTTTCTCCCAACGAATAAGCACAGATGACCTCATATCCAGTATTCTTATAACACGCTTATCCTACTTTTAATATAAACAGAAACCACAGTGTGTAACATGCTCCACTGGCAATGTTGTCTTAACGCTATACTAAAGCGCATAGTAGGTTTTAAGATCTTAATTCCTCGGTCACTGCTCCCATTAACCCTGTTTGCTGATGTAGTAATGATGACTATTAATAGATTAGAATTCTCTAGGCAATTCAGTTCTGGCATTGATTTTGATCACAGCAAGATTATGCCCTATGTTGGAAATGGATGTTTACCTTGATTTGCGATGAGTTTATATTTGCAAAGGCTCATCCTGAATAATGAAACCGTGAAAAATCAATTCTTCATGATGTTGCAACCAGTTACAACCTTGCAAATCTGGCCACTGAAGACATCAGTTACATTAGCAGTGACGTATTACCACCTAGGTCATATTCGTAATAAAAAGTGCAATTTATTAAAAATAAACAGTGAAAGGAACTGTTTCTTCGAAAAACATGAATTCCGTATAAAAACAGGGTCAACCAATACGTAAAAGTTGAGTGTTTACGTACTATTTACCATCTTGTCTATGAAGACTGTAAGTGCAAACTATAGCTTGAAAGGCAGAGAAAATAATTTTCTTCTTTACTTCTAAAGGGCCATTATCCTCTCAAACATATCAAGACACTTTCATTCATCAAGGAGGTAATTAAAAAACATATGACATAACAGTCACTGTTATCATCCCCACAACCAAATACTCTGATTATATGCTTCATTTCAGATTTCTGATTAAATGCTCTGATTTCTTCAGCTGTATCCAACAGTAATCGCTACAACTGTTTTTCAGCCAATATAACACAAAGAAGAAAAAAACAAAAGAAAAACACACACAGAGGAAATAAGAGCTCTTGTACAGCACTATGTTAACATTCACTCTGGAAGCTGTACAAATCAAATTGAGATGTTACCACAAAATAATTTCTTCAAACTTTGATTTTTCCTTGCAAAAAGGAACCTCTGGAATCAATAAAGGTTTCTATTAAAAAAAAGATCAATGCCACAATTTAGCCAAAAATCAACTTTGCAAACTGATTCATGTCACTAAATTGCAGCTACAAAAATAAAATCACAGAAGTATTTTATTTATTTTGCTGCAAGTACAGCACTTTTATACAGAAAATGTTTGCTTTCTTTTTTTATTGATTTTATTCCCATTAATCTATCCAATCCAACATGAAACTGTAAGTTTAATTATCTCCGTATCCTCTGTGTTATTCAATTGACCAGTTTTTATCAAGTTTGTTTTTCAGTCAGTTGATGTGAAATCCACTAGCATCAATTGGGAACTTTCTGTCCGGGATCAATAGCCAACATGAATCTCCTGAAGTTCAACCCAGAAAAGTGCAAAGTCCTGTACTGGGGGAGGTAAAGCCAAACTCTCCTCAGCAATACCCAGCCAAAGGAGAAGAGACAATGGGCACAAAGTGAAGTACAGGAAATTGCATTTAAACTTAAGAAACAGCATTTTCACTGTGAGGGTGGTCAAACACTGGAATAGGTTTCCCTATGAGAAAGGTCATGGAACCTCCGTATTCAGTTACGTGCAAAACTCAACTGGACACCATCCTGAGGAACCTACTCTCATTGACCCTCCTTTGAGCAGCAGGTTGGGACTTGACGATTACTGGAGGTACCTTCAACCTAACAATTCTGTGAATCAAAGTATAAGCTGATACGAACCAGACTAACAAATTATTATTCATTTATTGATAGCAGACACATCAATTTCAAGACGCATATATGTGTATTCATGACAATCAGGGGCTTGATCTGCCACCGACTACCAATACTAAGCAGTACAGGCTCCAAGGAGGTTAAATTAAACTCTCACCAAGCCATTCTTTTTTTCTTCCGCACAAAGGTATCAAAACCCATTTCATGCAACTTCCTCAAATCTATAACAGCAATCCCTTAGCTGAAAAACATAGCTTAAATAGTTCTGATCAATTCAGAAATAACACATTTAAAAATAGTCACTAAATAAAACTAAGGCCAAAACTCTGGCAATTGCAATCTGCTTGCAAGTGTTTTGAGCAGAATAAGAGCCTAAAGGGAGTTATACCATGATGAATTAATCACTTCCTCTAAGAAAGCAAACAAGGTCAAGAATTCAGCATTTCATTCACACAGGATTTTTGGTGTTTCTAAATAAAATGTGTTGCATTACTAGTATTTACCCATACTTGCCTGTACAAGGACTTCATTACTACAGTCATGTCAGAGTATAAGATATCTGTCTAGGAATTTATTGTTTAATTTTTTTTTAACATAAACAACCTATTTTACTGAACAATAATTTAAGCAAGTCTGTATGGCTGAGTTGCTGCTTTTTTCTAAGAAAGTTTCAGGAGATAATCCATTCAGAAATCATTTACGTGGCAAGCAGATCAGAATACAATACTATGGGTTTTGCTGCTGTTGCAAAGCTGTATTTACATCAGAATGGTCTATTATTTGTTGAGCTGAGATATCCAATAGGTCTCTGAACACACTCTTT
>NW_009610037.1:21146-54223 GCF_000690535.1 Cariama cristata
TGTATACGATACGGCTTTGGACATTCCTTTAGCAATTTAATAACAATTAAAAAAATAATATTTTCTTATGACTATCCAATAAACAGTCAACAAATGTAAAAGAGAAGGCAGGTTATGACCGTAAGAGCCCCACGCTCTGAGATCACTATGCTATGCTCCCCTCAACCCTCTCTACCATCACAGTTCACAACATTCATAACCAGACACAGGAACACAAAACCGTTCTGTGGCTGGATGCAGTACAGTGATATTTCTGATTGCCAGCTCAGTGGTGTCCAGTTCCTTTACTTTGTTTATCTGCTTACTGCTCTGGGAAATAACATATGAATGTAAGCAAACCTTTAAGGTCAGATCTAATCAGGAAGTTGACCCAGTTTCGGCAATGGGTCAAGACTCACTCATTGAACTATACTAACATAATACTTTTGCAGCACTTTTTTGCTTGCTGTTGGTGGCCTATCTTCATTTATACAGATGAATTCTGGGTCAAAGACTCAGCTAAAATGCCATGGGTCAGGTCTTCTTCCCTCTGATTTAGAGCTCTGTACCCAAAATTTGTTATCACCAACTTGGGAAGATGATCTGGATTCGTATTTTAAGCCAAAATCTTCACATATAAAAGCTTAGGGAAATTAATTTCAGTCAGCAGTTGGAACAAGACTTGGATTTCTATGAATTTGTGCTTCTAAAACATGATTCCCTTGATAGCTGTTTTTCTGTCTTTTGTAGCATCCCTCAGTTTCCACCTCTTCATTCTCTAAACAGCCTACTAATCTTCCTTCATTGTACACACAAAGAATGCTCAACTCCTTCTCCACCTGCAGAAATCTACCTGAAGTCCTGGTAAATGGTGCTTTAAATCAATTACCAGTCAGCATACAAATAGTCTAACAATATCCAGTAAAGTATATAGATAGGTGTTCATTCTTGGTCAAAGACTGCATCCATTCTCTGCAAAACTGCAGCTTTTTCCATAAAGATCCTTCAAAAGATCTTACAAAAAATTATTTTTGGCAGTAGTAACTAAACTATTTCTAACTGAAAGTCTATTTTGTTAAGTAACTCAGAAAAAAAACCCCAAACTTTACCAGATACTAAGGACAGCCTTTCAAAGATTTCAGTCCTAAGGAATGGAAATATGCTTCAGTTCACTTGCTCCACTTCTAAAATAGCTAGATTTTAAATGCATCCCGAAATTAATTTCCTTGCTTTGCATTATAGAGTGCCTTATGGGATTTTCAGAAGACTAGAGCATAGATTGTGAGAGCATCTATTTTACAGGGCATCTATTTGTCTTCAAACACTTGTTCTTCACAGCATATTCCACAAGTGATACTACCTGACAGGAACTCACATCTAAGTTTACCCTTACATAGGGAACTTACGTCATGTACAATTACAACATACACTGATGATCACTCTGTACCACTTGCCAAGAAATGTATAAACAGGCTTTAAAAGAGAATATCAGTGATACTCTGACAGCTCCTAAAGCATCATCTTGGTCCTTGTATTAGGTGGTAGTCAGCTCTCTTTGCACCAGTCCCCACAAATAGTATAAGAACCAAGGGAGACTGTAACTTCTCACCTACTGCACCATGCATCTCTCCTTCCTCCTCCTCCTCATATCTAGTTCTTCCATGTAATTCTTTCAGACATGATCAGATCTTTTCCAATGTTTTCAATATGCGGAAAATTCCACAGTGCAGTTGCCCAAATAATTATCTCCTGAACTCCTTATTAGCATACTTGGTGAGAAAAACAAGTAAATGTGCTACCAATGATATACATAAGTACAGAAAATGAAGTTAGCATGACAGCAAAAAAAAACAAATTATGCAGCAAACTACTGGAACACATAGCAAACTGTAATATTAAACCATGGCTTCACAGAGGAGAATCATACTGACATGATGAATTCAGAGCAATTTGAAATGAGGCACCGAGCTCAGAAGGAAATGTCCAGTTAGGTGGCTCAAGAATAGATCAGAGAGAGGTATTTATCCTAGACTGAACTAACAAACCATATAATAACCAGCCTAATTTTAAGCTGTAGGAAAATCCTACTATGTAAGATGCTTAAAATTAATATAAGAAAAGAACTTTTTTAATTTGTCAGGAATCATCTATGTATAGCAATGAACTGATATACTGTAAATGATACAAGAAGGCTTTTCCATCTTCAGTGTCTATGGATCTGCGTGTGGACCTGAAAGATGAAGGCTGTTTCCAGACTGAATCCCGTAAGATTTCAGCCTACATGGCTTCCAGGCCAAATCTTCCAAAAACTGATAGAGGGTAGCAGATATTCCCAAACTTCATATGCAAACTCTGAACATTTTTTGCATATTAAAGGTTCAAGAGTTTAACTGAGCTCTACTGTTCAAAACAGGGGAAAAAAACAAACAAACAACAGCAATATTTGATAGAATTAGTTCATATTTGTGACATTACCAGGACCATAAAGTGAAAAGAGAATTTGCCCTTTTATTTCTCCCCCTACTTACAGCCACCTGACTAGTGAAACGGCAACATTACAGCTACCTTACTGGTCATATTCTTTTCTTCTCCTCTGCCTCTCTGTCATGACCACCACTTCCTCTAGCAGCATAATCGCAGTGTATCAGCTACAGATCTCCTGCAGTTCATTTCCTCCGCTTGCAAAATTGCTGGATTTGAGCACGCATATTTTGCTGCTTCAATTCATGGAGTAAGGACACAGAGGGTTTTAAAATCAAAGTCAGCATCAGCTGATAAAGCACTAGTGTGGTTCAAACAAGTCATTGTTCTTTGTGAATGGAAGTTCTAACCAACTGTGATGGGTGACTTGCCGTGCATCTTCCATCCACTCCAGCATCCTTGTGATAGACGCTCACCAAGGATCTGGAAAACATTTTACTATCTAACCAAAGAATGACAACAAATAAACTTAACTTTTTATATCTCCCACTCCTGGAAAGTAAAAGTTTCATCTCCTATATAATGAAAGAATGGGCATGTTAACCACTTCATGTGTTTTACAACATTTCCCTGTGCTTAAGAAAAGAACTGAATTTTGACTCGTCTGTAACTGAAATCTGGATTTGACATCATCTGTTAAAGCTATAATATATGACTGATTTAGGGAGAACACCTACATCTGGTATTGTTACTGTGTGTACCTCTCCCAGAACTTTTTAGATGTCCCAGGGCATTCTTCTCCCTTCTTCCTTTTCAACAAATGTAAGTTGCAAATCATAAACACTACGTGCTTTACAGAAATGTGAGCTCTCATACGGAAAACATGCTCAGCATTCCTGTCACCTTAATTAAACACATACTTGACATATAGTCTTCCACTCACAAGCAGAATCAGTCTTCCTAGTGCATGAAAAAACCCTGATGGCTTGTAGGCCAAACACTTTCCCTGAAGAAATTTAGATGTATTCTCTAAACAAAGATATTTACCTGACTATAGCAATGGTAATTTAAGACTAAAACAGGGATTAGAAAGCTGACTTTCTCCCTCAGGTTCCCATGGTAACCAGAAAAATTCCAAATCTTATCACCAAAATAAACTCAGACCTCTCTGTAAATTCTGGACAATCAAATACTCGGTGCTTGTAGCCTATATAAAGAATAGCACATCGTGAAAACTTCGTTGAACTGGCAAATGCATAAAGATACTTAAAGTAATAAACAGCTGATTTTGAAAAGAGTCTTTCTGATTTCTTTTCCAGTTTTTAATCACTGAATATCTGGTCTACCTGGAATTGTTCCACTGGATCTAAACCTGGTATCACAAGCATTTATTTCCCATGCACTTTCTCTGCACAATAACACACTGGGCAATAATTAAACTTAACAAGAGGCTTCTGCATGATGGTAACTTTTCAGTAACAAATATTAAGAGTTAGATATTATTGATTTTCACATAAATAACACTACAGGACTGTAGGTTCATATTTTGTTTGTGGAAAGATGTTGTCAGCCTCACATAAATGTCAAAATGACATCAGTCATGAGATAAAAAGGAAGAAATCAATTACAAAAAGCTTTCTATCCGTCCTACTAGTATAACGTATGCCTGCAAATTCAGTGATCTTATCAGCTACCAGCTACGCATGTGGCTTATGCAATTAACTGTTCTGGTTTTGTTCACCAAATTTTTCCTCTTAGCAATGTGTTTCCATGTTTTGCATTCAGTTAAATACTCTTCATTCACACATTGCATTTTTCACTAATTGATATGCTGGGTAATCATTACACTTACTAATTCCAGACAATAAAAAGTTTATACAGATTTCTGCATAATTTGTTCTGTTTGTTTCATTAAATACACTAAATGTGGTTATTCGTGTTTGTTTTTCATCTGTCGCTTGCTGCTGCTGTTTGAATCTTGCTGCAAGGAGAGAAAAATGATGAAGGGTCTTGTATCAGTCCATCAGCAGTTGCATTATGTACCTTCTGGTACTGCAAGGAGTGATCTGAGGAAAGAATATGTTCTCATTTCTACTGCATATCAGGAAGTTGACGTGGGGAAACCACGCTAAAAGACCCCCATACAGCAAAGGGCAGTTCCCATCATACTACTTCAAACACAAGACAAGGTTTCTTCAGAAGCTCACCACAGAGATGGCTGAATTCCTCCACTCCTTATGATGGTCAGCACTTCAGATGGTGTAACTGGCTTTCAAACATTCAGAAATTCCCACTATTCTCAGGGCCATATTTGAGAGAGACTTGCTTATTATTTGTATAACAAGCTTGCAAAGTACATCCAGAACAAACCCTGGAGAGTGTATGTGCTTACTCCACCTATCTTGAGAGGTTAGGATGCCATGAGGTACCTCAAAGGCAGGCTGCCTGAAGGCTCTCTGCAAGATAACTCTACAGAAGACACACAGGAGGGACACCGGCAGGAGGAAGAAGTGCTGTGTTTATGATCTTCATAAACATCATTCTTTCAATGAAGCATGGACATAGAGAAGCTGCATGGTATTTTCACAGGCAGTAGCTTTAAATAGCATTAAATTGCCAATGGATTATAAAACCATGGAAATACTAAATATGGAAAAATAGACCTACATTTTGAAAGTATATTGGTCAGAATGTCTACATATAAACCTGGGACTCAGGAATACCTCTGAGCTACTGGACCTAAGCAGGAGCCTTGGCTCCCTACCCCCCAAATGTTGGTTCTCTCAAACAAGTTATACTGGCAGTTCAACTGGAAAAGAGGCAAAATATGCTCCAAACAATCCAGAAGGTCTAAGGACTTCTTTGATCCAATAGAACATGCACTACTGGGTGAATTTCAATGGAGTCATCAAATGTTGGGTTGTGCCTGTGTAGATTCTAAACTCAAGTTGCTGTTATAAAAAGTTACCAAGAGGAGTCACCTAACTTCAACAGGTTTTCCAAAAAACGACAGAAAAAGACAGAGCTGGGAGACAGCAGCCTTGAATGAGGTATGCCAGCTCAAAGTACATTTTCAGCAGCCACTGCAGGCAGAGTTCTGCTCCTCGTTCAGGGAAGGTAGTAACAACCACACGGTCTTCATGTGGGTCAACCTTCTGTTCTGATTTGGTACAAAATACTTCAACTGTTTCAGGCAACTATAGTTTGCATCTATCTGCAAGTCACTCCTCAGCTTTACAAAACAGTTTGTGTGACATACTTTACTTTTATTTGTATTACATGCACTTCTTGGCATAGGGAGATGAAAGCCATGGTAATTTAAGCCAAGAAAATCATCCATGCTCTAATAAGGAGAACGCACTCTCCTTCAGGGCACAAGTTGACTCTGAAAGTGGAAGGCAGGTAGTTCACAACATTTTTATTGAGTATGCAAGGTCAGGGGCTATCAGTACTGTCACTCTTGTTATATATCCCTGCACTACATTCTTATAGGACAACATTCACAGCACCACTGACTTTCTTGTTAAAGGCCTCATTTTGCATGGATGAGGTTTCAGATCCTGGTATAACAAAGCTTTTGACTGACAACCTGTCTAAGGAACGCTCTAAGAAAAACTGTTTTGAAGATGAAAATGGCTCTTGACTGAAGCTTCTAACCTCTCTTTAAGAGCTGCCTGGCAGCTTTTACTTGTGATTTATTTTCTTCATGTGTTCAACTGAAGTAGAAAATACCAAACTGTAGTGGGCTACTTATACCTATCATTCCAAGAGAGGTACTATAATTTATGTCTCATCCTCCTCACTTACATTTCCACAGTCATGAAAATAGAAAAAAAAAAAAACCACAAACAGTAACAGAAACAAAAAACCTTTTTTTGGTGCTGCTGCTGCAAGAATTCAGCAACAGACAGAGAAAGGATGACAGAAATCTGAAGAACGGAACTCCTTCATTTTACCTAGTAGCAATCTTACGCTGAAGGAAGGTAAAAAGGAGCCAAGAAAAAAATCTTGGACTAAGTTTATGGAAGGAAACTTTGCAATTACCTACATGTTAAGAAGGCAGGAAGGACAGCTTTTTGTACATGAGATAAAAGAATAATTTTTCACAGGGAGTGAAAGGTAGAGGAGGTATAGTTCGTGCATTACATGAAACAAAATACTGAAAATGTAGAATTATAGCAAAATGTCTGAACATGAATTATTATATCCTCAACATCCTCAGTGCTTCATAGATCCAGGAAGGTAGCATATTGTGTTTCCCATAGTATTTTTGCTTTTCACTCTTCAATCTAGTGGGGGATGAAGTAACAGCAAGAAACTAAATTTATCACAACTATAAACTATTCTTGATAAAATAATACTGACAATCCTGGTTATCTAAATAATTTTAATACACAGAAGTAGCAGAAGTTAGCATTGTAAGATCATCAAATTAAAATGGTTTCCTTCTCCATTATGAGACTAAAACATGTCTGGATTTTAAGACTTCAAAACACACAGTCTTGGCAGAAACTTAGATATTATAACATCAGGCTTCAAACTGCTAAGTACTTCAAGCAGCTGCAGAATTGCCTGACTCTAGCATGCACTTACGAACAGATTAAAAATTACTGCATATGTAATATCTTTTCATTCTCTTCACATTGTAATGAAAAGCTTTGTAGTGGGAAATACAGTCAACTCAGCCACATGCTAATATTATATTAGTCAGTGATGGAGAAAGCTGTTCTCATAATTTTGATCTAAATACACTGGGCCATCATCTTGCTCCAATTGAATTTTGTGTGAGCTGCAGTAACGTAACTCAGTGCTTTTAAAAACAACATCAGTTAAAAGTAAAACCCCAGTATGCATTCTATGGCTGCCCCACTGGCACAGGGACAAAGTACTTTGCTGTGTGACAAGCAGTCTCAGTAAGAGGACTAATACACGTGCCAGAGCTAAGCCAAGCACGCTACACGTACAGTGTTTCTAGTCTGTGAAAAACAAAAGCACACTGGGTGTCTTCTGCAACTCACGCTTCGCAACCTCGGAGTAAAATGTTGCATCTTAGTAAAGAAAAGTGACCAACTATAACACTTGCTGAGGGCTAATCTATAAATTCTAGTACACCAGTGTATACATGGAGTTATTTTAAGCCTTTGTTGTTATACATTGACAAAATACTTAACCAAAAGGATTGAAATTAAGTGTGATAACCAGATCTGAAGACAGACTACAAATAGCAATAAATACCATTTGTTTTAAATGGCATACGATATATTCTGCTATTGTCTCTTTAATGTAATTGAAGTATAGAAACAAAATTTGAGATAGTTAAGTTGGTTTATTGTTTAGGACTATAAAGCTTATAACATATCCACAAACATCTACTACTCCCTTATCTGTTTCTGGGACTCAAACAAGAAAAAGGGAGCAAGATCAGCTCAGAATTTCATTCATCTCATTACCCAACTTGTTTGCAATATATAATTCTGTACAATTAGACAATTTGAAGTTATTACTTTAAAAAAAAGATCAGAAAAACAAACTCCAGAGATATGACTTACTGGTACTCAATTGGCAGTTCTCGGAAAGAAAACGGCACAAGGCAACAAACAGTACTGGCCAAAAGAACCCAAAAAAGCTCACAGTAATCAAATTATTTTACAGATGAAAAGAAATTTTATTAGGGATTTGACATAAAACACTCTAGAAGTCAGCTCCTCAAGACAGAGAAAGAAACTTTTGTAAACATCTGAGTTAATACAACCGATTAAATCAGACATATGAGTTTTCATAAAGCCACTTAAATGTCTGGCAGGAAATAGCATAAACTAGGAGTAACTGATCAAACCATCAGACCTAGATGGAGGACCACCTCAAAGCCAAATGGAGTGACAAGCGACTGTGCAGTCCTAGGAGCAGACAAGAAACCACAGAAACTCCAAACTGTGCCAAATTTACCTCTGTCTCCTCCCACCTGCTCCTCTAAGTAAGATAATCATTGATACACCTGTTCCCCCATTACGTGCTACCTCTGTGCTGTCACGCTGACAGAAAAGTCAGGACATTCTACCTATTCTCCTCGGCTTGCTTGAGCTGGGAACAGCTACCATTTACTCCTGCCTGTGCCCAGGCAAAGCAGTCCAGTAGAGCTAGACATCTGAACATGCAAGTGTAAGAACCCCTCAGAATCAAGGCCCACACAGACAAGGACCCCTTCTTTAGCCACAGCCAGCAGTGGATACTGTCAAAAGAGTAAGAAAACAGGGAATGAAAGAATCATCCTTCTACTGGTGTATTACAATAGCTTCTACTGCTACAGGGACTTCTTGAACCTCACTTTGTGCCTAGGATGAACAGGATCAAAATGATGCAACACGAGCTCTGTGTATCCCTTTCTACACCTTCCACCTTCAAGCGTACAACCTCCCATGAAGAAACCTTAATGACAAAAGCAGTTGAAATGTCTTTGTGACTTGAACTTTAGTTTAATAGATCTAGTACTTGAAAGACATTAACTAGATCTTGTCAAAACTATGCAGGTTAAACATGCCTTGTCACATTTCATACTTCAATGGAATATAACAGAATAAATATTTACTATACAGACAAATGTTGCATATAGAAGTCTGCATTGGGGAACAGAACCACACTGTTTTCTTTAACCTTGAATAGTTCACTCTACTGATATTCCTGCTATGGCTCTCAGTGAAATCAGGTAGTTCTCAAGATAAGGAAGGTCACAGGCTCACAACTTTATTTCCAGAAGGAAATTTCTGGCAATGGTGATCTAAGACAGAAGTCCAGGCCCCTCCAGCAAAAAACAGGTTTATGATCTAACAAAAAAAAGAGCAATTCCAAAACATACTTAGGATAACTTTTTACAAAAGAGGCACCGCATTTAAATGAACTTACAGGAAGAGTGGATACTCGGAAAGCTTTTTCTGCCTTCAGACACCAGTTCTGGATCACCTGTGCAGTGCATTTCAGAGTTCATTACTCCATCTGGAAAGCAGCGGTAAAAGAAATCGGGACGCGGTCTACAAAAAACACCATGGATATTAAAAATATAAAAGCTGTAGTAACAAATAAACCTCAAAGTGATTATTATATTTACTGCTTATTACATACAGAGTTCATTCCTTCCTGCCTTAACACAGCAACAGAAATAATAGAATCATTTAAGTTGGAAAAGACCCGTAAGATCATAGAGTCCAACAGTAAACCTAACACTGCCAAGTCCACCACTAAACCACGTCCCTCAATTCAAGGTCACTTTTTCTTGCAGGCAGGCTCTCTCAGGGAAGCTTGCAGTGCAGCATGCAAGTAGGAAGTGTCTGAAAACGAACATGCAGGGTTACTCTTGCCTAGAGCAATTAATCTTGGACAGCACTTCCAGTGACAGAGCAAAGTGGCATAGCAACCCCACAAAGTTGCACAAGTCTTGCTGACACATCTAGCTGAGAAGAGGACTACAACTTAGGCTACAAGGTTGGCACTAAAACAACCACCAAATTCTAACGCCAGCCTTGATGCTGACTCTCTAACTGCATTGAACAAACCTCTGAGTTTCTTTTGACCCTGCTCTGAGATGAATGATAGCACACAGGTTTGACAGATGTCATACTGATCCTGAGCTAATAAACCACATAGAGAAGCAAGGTGAATGACCACAGATTCAGAGACAAGCTGGAGAGCAACTAGTTGGCTTGGAGTGCAGGCAAAATGAGCTCAAGTCTGCCTGAAGAAGATGGTGCAGATGTTCTTAATTATATTTCAAAAGCGCTCTTAAAATAAAAGTGCCAAGTACCATTATTGTCAGGGTACCAGTACTGTAGCAGAGAGGGTTCATCAGAAACCAAGCACAAATACTGCTTCCTCAATGCTGCAAAACAGGTGAGCAACAAATGCAGCATTGGACTCTATTAAATAGGGTATGAATTCAAGTCAAATCATTTTTTTCAGCTGAAATTATTCAAAATTTTGATAAAGAGCCAAAAAATACCTAAAAAAAAATTATTTTCCAGAGAGTTTTGTTTGCCAGTATTTTTCTGAGCCCTTTGTTCAAATCTGTGCTTCCCTAAAAAATTGGCCTACCTAGGAGTCCACTTATTGCTTAGCTCCAAGGTTTGTTCTGCCATGGATCTTGATGTTACCTGGAAATACCACATTCAGTAATGTGCTTGACACAAAATGCAGGCACTGCGTTATATAGAGACTCCACTGATTCCTATTTAATCAGACTAGTGGCACTGGCATCTAAACTCCCACGTGCTGTGACTCTTCCCTTCTGTGCTGCCAATTCAATGAACTGATTTCAACTCACACCTTTCCTTTCAAATTCCTCATTTTTCTGGATCCGCCAACCAGTCATACAAATAACAAAACACAAGGGCATAGGTTCCTACCAGAGTTGGATGTCACATAATGAAGTTGTACAACACATGCACCATGAAAAGGACAGCTTCACAGGGGCCCATTCTAATTCAAGGTGCTTTGGAGCAGCAGCTATCTTTTTATTAAGATGTATTGTATTTGTCAATCTGTCTTCATTTCTCTTAACAGTTAAAACTATCATTTATAACATGACAAGACTTACCTTCCCACTATTAATTTAATAGTATTTGTGCAGACGCCATTCAGAGCTAGAGCCAAGGAAACAGCTACAAAACAGAATGAACAAACAGAACAATAATAACCCAAATACCAAGCTACAAATTGCAGCATTATAGCATTTGATTTACAGACTGAAACCTTTACTGAACTAAAAACTGAATGATCTTTGCAGCCTACTGTTTTTCTTATTACCCAGACTAAGGACAGACCCTAGAGCACCATAATAATCACATGGCTTACTTTGTTCTGCTTTTACTCTTAAGAAATCTTATTTCTTTATACAAAGCCAGTTTTCCTATCATGCCATTTGCACAGGCTTAAATCATCAGATGGAAAAAAATATTAGAGAATCAAGTACTATGTTTATCAGTTTTGCAATTTACTAGATGATAATCTTACACTTTTTGCGTGAAGGAGAATTCCTCTATAGACCTATACGTAAGACATATATACACGTGTGTGAGTATATGTTTACGTATGTGTATATATATGTATATATGAGATGCAATTAAACAGTCCACTTTCAGGCTAAAGAATTGCCTTTTGGCTAAAACTGGAATTGGATGTTTTTCTATTTTTCTTTCAAAAGTATGTGGATGTTTTGAATAAAAATCTTGACATTTTCCCCTTACATTTGTTCCCAGGATTAACCAATTTTCCTAATAACACTGGAGTAATAAACAGGAACTGTCATAACAGGTATGACCGATTCATCTCTTTTATTTGTTGCCAAGTCCCTAGACTTTCTGAAGAACCTCATCTAAAGCCTGTGGAGATCTCTGCCTTGATTTCAGTGGCACTTGGATCAGTGCATACACTCCTTTTAGATTAAATTTAGATTTAATGTTGCAGTTCACACAATAGCTCCCTGTTACTACAGAAGAGCCACTGAATTTTATTTCCAATTAGAAAAAAAAAAAAAACAACAAACTATCAGGCAAATCTCTGATTTCCAGCAGAACAATTACAGTAAGATAACTTTTGATTATGACAGCCTCACGAGCTATTTTCTCACTGGGTTGCTGCCCCAGATGTTGCACTTCGGCAGCACTCATCCTGTCTCCATAAAATCTTTGCCTGAGGATATTATAGATCATAAAAATGTGTTTGTTATAGGATCTATTTTTCTTTAAGTTAAAAAAAAAGGAGGTTCTCCATCAAAGCAAAATCAAGGGTTTTCTCAGACTACAGCAATAGCTGCCAGCAAAAATAAAAGAACAAGTCAATCCTAGAGACGATATTGTTCAAAAAAGTCTTCCACTCACAACACCTATGTTCACAGTGACCACTCAATCTCATGCTCTCTTTTTCCTCTCAATTGTTTTCTCTGTTATTTATTGTGATTGCATGGTGAACTGAAATTTTCCACAAAGTCAAATGCATATGACCACCAATGTTACAGCACCACATTCTCCTTTCTAAAAAATGGGAGATGTAGCAATATCTGCTTTCTGAGACATGCGGTAAAGTTGATCCTTTTCATTGAGCTTTGTCTGGATTGTTCACTGCATACCTGACTGAACTATGCTTTCACTGTTGCATATTCCTTACAAAGGCAATCCAGGTATCAAGTGACTGTGAATGTAAGCTGATAAACAAATTGCATTTGCTCTTACTTTGTTTGCTTTAGGAAAGATTCATACTGCCCACCAAAAGTCATATAATCTAGTCACTAGGGAGATGTAGGTACTTCCAGGGGAAGGATTAAGGGCACCTACATTAGGAAGCTAACTATTCCTTACCCTACATGCACTGAATCACCGTCTTTGTATTGATGTTATATGAGCAGCAAAGCATTTTCACATCCTTTTAACCTTTGATCTCTTCTACGTATGATGCCTAAAGAAATTCGCCTTTTGGGGGACTTCCTGATCATTCATGATGAACATTATGTGCCAGATCTCAGCAAATCAGCGAAGCTCCACCACAGTTAATGAATCTTCACATCAGCTTCATATCACCAGACACATTAATAGACTGAATCGTATTAATGTACAGTAGACTTGAACATAAATGAGCCACAAGACATTCCAAAGTTATGTCACACACTGAACAGGGATACCCTGCAGAACAGAACATCAAGGCTGAGGTTTCCTTAAAGGCTGGGTAGCAAGAGAATGCTGGGGAAGCTGGTAAGTTTTCTGCTGGATGTTATAGAGAGAATCATACAGAAGGCAAGAACAGCAGAAAAAAGTCAGTGTCTCTTTAAAACAAAAAGGTAAGAATAAGTGACGGAGTAATTAATCCAAAGCTCTTTTCCCTCTTAACAGAAAGTGAAACTCAGAACTGTGACTGTATGCAGTTTATGAATCAAAGTTATTTCTACTGAATGGATTTGTCAGTAAAATATCACTATAAGACATCTCAGAACTTACAACAAATGACTGGCAGCAGCCAAAACAAAACTAGGGTATTTCACACTTGTGTTAGAGAAACTGGAGAAAGAACAAGTTATAGGAACCCAGCCTTGTTTAAAAAACATTTTCAAAGACAGATACATAGTGCCATTTACGTTCTATATAGCCAAGGCAAGGCTGAGTATTGATTTGACTTTATGATCTAAGGGTCAATAAATGAAAGCTTAAATTAGCCAGTAAAACAGCATTTCAGAATTAGGCATATTTCAAACATACTGCCAACAAAAACATTAGCAGTTCTTAGTGCTTCAAAGTATCCTTTGCCAGTGAAAGTACTCTAGTCAATTTTGGTCTCTGGCAATACCTATGTAAAAAGGATCTGGGCATATATCACTAAAAGATTTCAAAAGATAGGTGCAGCCAGAATTAGCTGGACCAGTTTAAGACTTACCATCCCCATTGTCTACCTGCTTCTCTGCTCAAAGTTCTTGCCTGCAGCTGTAATTAAACCTCAACCATAACACAGCCACAGCAGTTCACAGTCCAGGACTAAGTGCACATCTAACTCCACTGGCAGTTTAAGATGAAACAGCAGCTTGTGATTAGAAAAGCTGAGCCACAAGCATGGATTTTGCAATGGTGAACAGTAAACTCCAGGAGAAGGTCAGAGAAAGCGATGAGAGGAGCAATTTTCTACACTAAGCAGCTGAGTCTCACAGGACTTTCCAGTCAAACCCTTAATTTAGAATAGCTGCAAGTATAAATAAGAGGTAAGCAACAGATTGGCTATGAGAGAAAAATATAATATACATCTGAACACTCTCGCAGATGGCCTTGTCTTTGCTGATCGGATTCTGGCCCTTGCTAGCTAGATTTCGGAATTAAGGCACAGAATTTGTACATTTAGAAACATACATAAAAACAAAGGCTTTTGTGAGATGGCTTGCAACTATAACTGCACTGAAAACTACTGTAATGGAAACAGGTTTACTTCAAGGCTTAGACTACAATTGGAGTCAATCTCTGAGACCTATCACACATTTTCCATCTTGAACTATGACATACATTACCTAAGAAAGCTTCTTTAATTTCAGTTTTGTCTGTTCGCCGGATTATTTTCACCACAAAAATGACTGCTAGTGGTGTAAGGAATGAAATTGCCTGTAAGAGATAACAAATACCATGTGTGAGAGCATCAATTCCTTTTCAATCCAACTGATTAATAATTAGTTTCAGTTAGCTCCATTTAAACTAGAAGGCTGAATGATCTTTATCAAACTCCTGACCTTAAGGAAAGTGGGATGATTTGTCTTTGCAACTACAGGGCAACGAATACATTAAAATTGCAATATAACTGTGGGTTATAATTGATTTGTAATTGCCCGGAGCTACATTTAAAATGTCAGCTTCATAAATGAAAAAGCAACAGTCTATAAAGTCCACAAAATCCATACACTGATCTATACAGATCTGGTATGTTTTTTCTTCACTAAGAAGTGAAGAATTCTCCAGAAGGCAGCCCGTCCTTGATTTGCTCTCAGTAAGATCCTGTTAAACATAATGAACTCCAGCACCAGCTTCCTGACATTTTAAAATGCTCTTTAATTTACTTTACTTTTGGGGGGTTTTTTAACTATCATTCCTGAATGCATTGAGATGATGATGTCTTTATGAGTCTTTCATTTACAAGTGTTTGGATGTGGAACGAACTGCTTGATTTTGTTCAAAAACAGAAAAACAACACCCAAACATCTACAAGTACACTCACTGGTGAAGTAGAACCATATTCTTTTATTGTCAGTGCTGTAGGACAGGATTCCTCCTACAAGGAACCTGAAATGGCATCTGCACATCAATGCACACTTGATTTCCACGAACAGCATCTCCATTATCATAGAGCAATCTGGACTATGGTTGATGATTCACTGTAAATGTGCCAGTTATCCAAAAAGCATCCTACTTCATGCAGTGTCTTTATACTGCAGTCTGTCCCCCCAGAGCAGGTATTTATGGTCTTTCTCCAGAGAGACATATCACTTTCTCCCAAGCCCAATACCAGGGCATTTTTCATGAGTAGCTTGCCATGGAAACTATGATTTTGTTACTAACTGGTCCTTCCATCCTCCCTTCTGCCTTAGACCTTCAATTGCAGAGGTAAAAGGCAACTTGCAGGCAAGGTAGTCCATTTATGCTTCTTACTGGTTCCAGTCTATTCCTTTCTGGAATCGACAAACCTCTTCACAATCATATTTGTTCAAAAACAAATCAAGGTCTTTCAAAAGCATTTATTCTCTTGAAGAAAAGTGAAAATGACTGTTTTTTTTAACAAAGTGAAAACCAATCTGATACGGCACAAGGGGCACCAGGGCTTAAGTAAGATTATGCTATCTTTACTGAGGCTGAACAGTGCCTTACTTCTTAGGCAGCCCCATTGAAATGAAAAACAGACAGGACAGAAATGTTATAACAAATGATGTGCGACTCTTTTCCTTTTATAATACAGATTAATCCCAGTCCTCATTTTATGCTTTTAGAATATCTAAGTAGGGAACAACAAGAAAATGCACTCTCTTTGTTATTTTGGTAGTGCATCTTGGACCAGATTGCCCTCATCTGCACTGTAAAATATTATCTAACTCAATAAACTATGCAGATTAAAACACAGTCTGAAGTCTGCTCCCCTTTTTTACATTTAAAAAGGCAGGCACCAAGTTTTGTGCAAAAAGATGCACTATTTCCACTTAAAACACCCTTTTGTCTACAGTGTGTGTGAGATTCAAGTTAGGATGCCAATGCCATGTTACTGCTCCAGAAATGTTCATTTTTCTTGCCTCAGCAATAATTTAATTTCTGCTTTCAAAGAGTGAAATAAAAAAAAAAAAGGTTAAAGCAAAACCTAGAATTATTAGTTTCATTCTAAAATGTAAGGATTGCCACTAGGAAAGAAAAGAAAGATATCTGCATTCCATTGTTGAAGAACATGTAGAAATATAGCCAGGCTGACAGGCATTATAGTGGTGGTTTAATGGAGTTAGAAATCTTTTGAACAAGCAGGAGCAGCAGAAAACATCAACAAAGAATAGAATTCAAGTGGCAGCTTGTTCCAAACCACTTCACAATCAATCTTCAGAAATCTGATAAAACTGCAGATTTCCTCATATTTCACAAGCATATGGATTTTAGAGAGAGATTAAGAACTATTCACATTTGCAGTACATTGCTGTTCCTTACACAAAAGCATTAGGTGGAAGGTGTTTTTTATTCTGCAGCAAAAAGAAAGTTTGCCTCGCTAAAGACTCCATTTTCTTTATTTTGCAAAAAGATTCTGTATGGCTTATATCCATAACAGATTTGGCAACCGTCTAATGAGCAATACACTCCTCAGATGCATCTCAGTAATGTTTTCTTTTCCAGTGGTGAAATATTCCAACATTGCCTTGCTTTTGTGAAACAAAATCTCTCTCGTTCATTATTCATCCTGGCAAGCCAGAGATATTCTAAAGTTATAGGGACTCCCACATTCTTCCATGCATTCAAGAGAAGTTTACCGTACCTTACAATTTCCAAGACAAGAAATATCCACTCATAGAGAGACAGAACAAGGCTCAGGTCTTTCCAGACTTTGTGGCTTGCTTGCTACCCATGCAGAAGTCTAATGTGGATCTGGGTTTGGATTATTCACAATATTTCTCTTGAATTCAAAACTCTCAGCGTATAAAATAATCCCACAATTCATAAAGTCTTAGAGGTTGCTTGCTGGTAAGCCATAGCCGTACATTTCAGTATGAGAGTACAACACTAGTGGCAAGAAATTCTTTACATAATGAAAGCTTGTGATTTATGCTAGAGTTGGATTTTTCTTCTTTTTAATTAAAGAAATAAGAAAAAACATTTAGAAATTTCTACATTTCTTAAATTAAGAAGCTGTTCACTGAGTTACTGAGGTGTCAACGATCTGAGCAGGAAAACGAACACAGACTACAGAAACGTTATTGACTCAGAGCTGCCTAGAAGTTCCACCCACCATGAAGTACACCAAAAACTGCCTCCGTGTGAAGTGGATAACAGGGAAATGTACTACACTAACATCCCAGAATTGTGCTTCCCAGTGACTACAGCCTAGGGAACGGAGGATGGACTAATGATTATCCCAACTGATTTCAAAATAGTTTCACCACTGTAGCAAACCTCTGTACAATGATTCACTATCAGTTCTTCTACTCTTCACTTACAAACACAGATCAGAGAAACCATGTAGCAAGGTAATGCTCAGCGTAAGGAAAAATGGCAGAATTAATCTCAGACACTTTCCTGCCACAGTAATTCATTGTTTGGTTTTGTGGGGGGTTTCTTGTTTTTATACAGCTGTCTTGCATTTCAGGATAAAGAGATATTTTCACTCATCCAGACTGAAAAAGTCTTTTATAGAGCTTCTTCTTAATGCAATATAAACAATATGTTGCTGAATTTAAAACCAGTCCAGCCTCTGTCTCAGAAGGCTGGAATGTATTGTCGCTTCATAAACAGGAAGCACCTCTAAGTTGTTCCTTACTTAATTAAAAAGTTTCTGTAACTGAAGGCCTGAGCCTTTTGAAAAAAAAAAAAAAAAAAAAACAACATTGAAGACAAATTACATAGCTGATTTGCATTTATTCTGAATTCAAGTCTTAATCTGCAAAGTAAAATCTTGGCTTCACTGAAGACACAGGAAAAGATGCTTTCACTTAAGGGGTTCAGGATACATCTGCCATACCCATTCCTGCAAAATCTCCACTTTGATGGAGTTTTTGCAAAGACTGACGTACTTGTTTTAATAGCCTGAACTATACTCGTAATTTCTTAGCATTTCTGCAGTGGTCTATCTTACTGTACTCTTAGGTAAGTAGACTATTACAATTGTTAATCATTGCTAGTTAAGGTTATCAAAACCATGAATTTTGATAACCAGACAAACCATCAAAATGAGACAGTCAGCATGAGCTGTACTGGGGAGAGCCAGAAGTACAGTGACAGCAGAACAGCTCTATGGTATATTTACTATGCTTGTTGGCAGAAGCTTAAACAAAGGTTTTGTCAACATGGAAAAAAAAAAAACACACAAGTATTTGGAGGCAAATATCTCAGTGCCTAACACGCCTAAACCAAATCGGATTTCAAAGTTTAAACACTTAACCTAATAAGAGCATGGCAAGGTTTTGTCAGGTCACCCAACCAGCTAATTCAAAAACCTTCTCTAATCACTACTCTAGCATCCTCTAAGTTAACACTAGCTTAAATCTTAAACTGTAAAATCAACAGTCACAAATTGAATCATCTGTTAATGCTGCTTTTTACAAACTCCCCATGATTTCCTACATTTTGCCATTTTGGACATACCTCGTTCAGGAAATAATCGTCAATAGAATTAAAGGAATATCCTTTACTTCTGAAAGATTTCCCACTGTTTATCAAATGAAAGTGTACTTAGTTTACAGCCATCAAACGACCAGTAAACCTTTAGTACTTACAAACATAAGACGCGTAGGTATGTTGTCTGATTGCACCAAAGGATTTTTATACAGCCAGATCTCTTCTGGCTGGATAACCCGCTGGAATGGATCCAAAAATTCTGTAAAACTGAAAATAACAATTAAAGATACAATTTTTTCACAATTTGAAATGATGACCAAAAAACCCAGAAGAGTCCTGCTGATTTAAAAGTTCCCCCAAAACTTAGTTATAGTATAGCATGCATGAACTATCCTTATAATACATTGCTATCCTACCTCACTGCTTTTTAGTACTACAACCTTCATAAATATACCCTCAGGAAAATTGTTTTAAAAGTCTATGTTCTACAACTTCATAAGAGTTCCACAAATTTTACTGTGGAGAATAAATTGTCATTTTACTTTTCCCACAAAAAGTGTGCAAAGAATATTGTGGGATCAGAAAAATCACGTAGCAGATGTTTTATACTGAAGAAATTATACACCAGATATTGAACACAAAATGTGTCTTGCAAATGTCAAGATCCAGACTTTGAAGTGACAGTTGTATTTGCAGGATCACAAAGCAGGGAGAAAGAAGCATCCCAGACAATTCCTTCTACTGATAGAAAGAACAGATAACTTCAGAGAATATCTCCAAAAGACTTACTCCTAAAAGAGGATGGGCTCATAGAAACACTTTTTTTTTTTTTTTCTCCAGATTGCCAGTATTTTTATTTGGCTGTCGAGCTTAAGAAGAATCTAACTCTACCAGAAATGTCTTATTCTACCAAAACTGGCTGTTTTAATTTCATTCTCATGCCATTTAGCTTCTTAAAAAACAAACAAACAAAAAACAACAAACCAACCAACCAACCCTTAGTTTTGTAATTACATTATTTTGAAATGAAGGGCACCAACATAAGAAGTTAAGGTTACATTGTTATACAGAAAGTAAATAATTTGTGCGGCTATCTTTTGTCCAGCTCTGAAAGAGGAAGCAGGAATTGTGATCTTTGACTGTAGTAAGAAGTTTCAAAAGCTTTTTAGGACTACCTAAATTGTCTCTCTTCATTTAAATCATACTCCTTTTTCCACAGAATCCTTCACTGTCCTTTAACTCTTCTTAGCTTTGAAGTCATATCAGACTTCCTGGGAAGTTTTGCCTTTACTTTACATCGCTCATTTCAAGGCTAGTTTACTAGAACTGAAACAATGGCTGTTGAGAGAAGACACAGGGACCAGTTTTCTGCAGATTGGTCTTACCTAAGAAACCCATGGAGCCAGAACACAGAGGTGTAGTGACCCAAAGCTTTTTTTACTGTAAATTTCCCAAAGCCAAGGGCTTTAAACTCCTCCAAAATCAGGTTTTATACAAGTAACAGCTACAACAATTGGTTTCGTAAACAAAAAAAGCTCAAAGCAATTTGTAAAGCAGAGCAAAGTTAAACCATATATATGCAACTCCCCCCTGTGAAAATGAGTCCTCAAATCCAGCTAGGTCAGCGATTTCCTAAAGAACAGCAAGCCTAATCCAGTCTTCTGGGTCTTAGGAAATTTTTATCCCTTCTGAGGACTGACCAGCTGTTCTTCATTTTCTCACTGTGGACTATGATCTCTGCATTAGCTATAGTGTCGCACATCCCCAGCACACACTACTGACCCCTTTCCTTTTACCTGAGCACACTCAGACTCCCACTAGGCAGAAGGTACAAAACGGTCTACTTCAAAGAGCCTAACTGACCTCTTTTTCCTAAAGGAAAACAACAAAATCTGAAGACCAAACAAGTTAAACACAGTCTTGTCACTTGTACCAATAGCTGTGTTTCCCTTACTGACCTACATAGTCAACCAGATTCTTATGGAAACTGAAGGAGTCTGGTATTGCAAGGAGAATATTTACTCTTATAGTCAGCATCTTCAAATCCAGAGTCTGACCTTGCTCTCCAAAGAAGGTGCAAGGTGAATTTCAGAAGTGTCAAAACACTTTGTTTCAGTGTTTTCAAAAAGAAAACTTAAATCTTTAAGTTTCAAAAACATTGGCTTGTGCAAGACATGAAAGAGGGAAACATTTCTGAAGATGACCATTTCCAGGAAATAAAACACTTCATATATGAAAAATTCATTTTACAATTTTTCTCTTCAACTAGAAAAATAAAGGTTGATTTCTAGACAATGCAAGCAACTTCGTTTCTAAATTTCAACTGAGCATCCTAAAGTATATTATTTTTATTTTCAGTCTTCAAAGATATTGACGGCAGCTAGAAGTAATTAACTGTGGGCTGAAAGGATTCAGTTGCCAAGTAAAGCCACAGGCCTGGGTATGACATCCAACACATGTCACCTGGGAGAGCTGAACAGCAAAGTCCACAGTTATACGGTCCAGGACTTAACATTTGTTTTGAAGATGTATACCGGATCCATAGCCAGGACGTACTTCACTGCTGTCATCTATAAATGAATAAATAGACAAGCATATGCATGTCTGGGCATACAAGAAGTTAAAGAAGCCAGCTGAGTTTCAGTGACGTCACATCTTTTCTGATATAATCCCCCATGTATCTGCTGGTCTGACTGTTTTGAGGCAGTTCTTAAAGCACTGGGACTGACGGATACGCCAAGGAACACCTTGAAGCAGAGACATGTTCTTTGACATATCTAGGCCTTGAAGCATTTCTACTAACTGCAAAATCAAACAATACACAAACATTTATGCTGCAAGGTGAACACAGTATATCCGTGCACCACTGCACTTTCGAAAAACGTGTCATGTTAGAACAGAGACTTAATTAATTTGACATTAAGACATTTGACATATGAGTAAATGCCAACAGAGTCAAACGATTGGGGCTGTTCTTGTTCTTTTGTTTCCCGTCTCCTTGTAATGTAAGAAAACTAAGATTAAAGTATAGTTGTTTAAATCTGAGAAATTAAACAAAAATCAAATTCATAGTTCTCACAGGCATCATACTACGACACTGCAAATACTTGCTAAGTCATAAGATTTAATTCCTTTAAGAGCAAAATAACACATTTGCTAAAGAGATGAAACTATAATAAATAGCATAATTAGTATCTGATTCAAACTGAGGACTGATTTTCTGATTAGTGTATACTCACTATCTTTGTACTCTTCTAAAGAAACCTTCATTTCAACAAATCTGTCAATGACAATAATGATTATTATAATTATTAATTTATTTAATAACAGCAGTTTTGTATCCACTACGTATTAAATCTGATTATGTATCCATTTCTTCCTCTGACTTGTGTTCTGAATGTCTTCCAAGAACAGTGTTCAAATATGCTGAAACATAATGAAAAACAAACAAAAAAAACCCCAACAACTGCTGAAACCGCATAAAATAATTTTGAAATCACTACTGAAGGACACAAAAAAAATATAGATACAGAAGGCAGCAGACCTTATCTGTGTGAACAATACAGAAATTCAAAGAAAACATTTAAAGGAAAGTGAATATATACAAAGTAATCACTTTTTTTTTTTCATCTTCAGAAAGAGCTCAGCTGCTAATTAAATTTTTATGCCAAAACCCATAAGAGAACACTTTTCTTCTTTTTTCTGAAGCATCACCAATGGGCGACTGGATACGAGATTTCACTAGCTTGAAGGCAATTCCCTTTGTACTCTATTAAACAATCATGAGGACATACTGGTTTCTAAGCTGCCTGACACTTAGTGATTTATGTTCCTTCGTCCTAACCAAAAGTACAGTCTCTTACTATTCATAAGCCAGCACAAGCTTGTTTAAATGACTAGACAGTATTAGAAATGAATGTAGGCCTTGGATAAAGAAAACTGGTTTCTAGACATTTTCTATTATGGCTGAAAATATAAGCTCAATCATATAACATCCCCGGTAGTAGGTGGGCAACTTAGGAAGCTTACTTCGTATTAATATTTGAAATTCTAGTATAAGTTTTTTGGCCTTGCATTTTCTGCACGTTTACATATTCATCCAACATTTTTAATGGTTTAACAGGCAAGATTTTGAACACTTCAGCCTAATGACATATATTTAAGGCATAAAAGACTCCCATTAATTTCAAGAGACTTTAACAGTGACTCCCAAAGCAACCCAAGGGAAACAGAAGCCCTAATTCCATTAAACACATCAGTGAGGAACAGGTGCCCAAGTGCCTTAGGTTGCTTTGGACATCCCAACATTACTGCCTGCAATATTACACTAAATAAAAATGTTGTTCTTTTCTGAGGATACAAGCACTTCCAAGTTACATTAACTTCATTTCCATTTAACAGCATGTAGCCCCTTAAGATAATTTCTATGCAAGCACCACATTACAGACTGGTCAAGGTAAAAGCGCACAGTAGTTTTGTGATAATACGGATAAATAATGGAGTTTAATATTAAACTATTCACTGGTAGTGAATGAATCAAACACTGCATAAATACCCCCACAGAGTCTTTGACCTGTGCTTCCACCACCTTTTTCATCTCCCATAAGAAACAGCAGGGTATTGTTCAGCACCTCACCTTACTGTTCCAAACGCTGCTTACAACAGCTAGTATCGCCTGGCATTCAGCAGCATGAAATCAAGCAGCAATGACATTTGGAAGTTGCTAAGATCAGAGAAGGAGCAATAAGCAGTATTATGTTGGCAAAGTTGGTAAGGTAGAAGACTTTAAACGTTAAAGTAGAAATGTTCCCAATCTAGCAACAACAACAGGATAGGAATAGGATAGATGGGCCCGACATTAGGATTGTATGGTTGTGTCCTGTTAGAGCAAGATAGAAGCTACCACCAACAAAAGCACGACTAGCATTCACCTTAGAAGCACTTACTAGCGTTACAAGGACTACCACTGGTCAACAGCTCCATTTTCAGAGAGTAACAATATGAAATCACATAGGGCCTTCGGTCCTGGCAATCTTGGGGACTTAGATATCTGCTTTATCAGAAGAGGTCCCAGCACATTGGAAAGTTAGAGAGTGCTTCCTGGTTTTGAGCATCAACTAAAGAATGTACAAGGGGGTTTTCTTTGCTTGTCTGTCTGTCTAGGGGAGAGAGAGAGAGGCTGGGGTTTTTTTGGCCTTTTGCTCTATATCTTGCAGGCAAGGCTTGTCCCAAGTAACAATAACTAAGAGAGGACAGAGAAGTACATATAGCATGACAGAGCACAGAAGAGAATGAACATGAACTTGTGATTGTGATACTCAGTCTTTCATACCAGATACCTAAGGACCAACTCTCCTCTGTCCTGAGCTTCATCTGTTGATACGCAGATCTGATCCTAAAATGGCTTCGTATGCAATTCCTCATTGGAGCAAGTAACGAAGAGATAGCAGGTGTTCACGAACCTCTCTTACAGAGCACCTCTGAGGGCTTGGGGAAAGAAAGTTTGGCTCTGACCACCATTCCCTGACTGCAGAACTCTGCGTGAGCAAACTCACCGCTGCCTCTCCCACAGAAACAGGTTAGCTGCAGTTGTGCTGTTGGAACTCCATTGTGCACTTGCTTACATGGATATTTCCTTGAGCATTCCCCAAACTAGGTCTCAAATCTAGTAGTAAAACCTTTTATAGTGTACCTGCCATGTTCAATTGTGCAAGCAGTTGTCCTGACACTAAAACTGCATAGCTGTGAGCAGCATCAGTGACGGTGAAGTTGACAGGGCTTTACATAGGTTAGTCTAAATACAGAGTACACGCACAATAGATAAGTGGGTGACAGATTCGCACACAACAGATTCACAGCCCCAACATTTTGAACGAAGAGCCATAAAGTAGAACACATCATAGAGCACAACAGCTGTGGAGATAAGAAAATTGTATTCTGAAAGACAGAATTTGCTTTAGGGGTTCCCAACAAGTGACCTAGGCTAAACAGAAAAAGCCCAGTGTTTACGTAGGCTGGGCACATTGCATTGAACACTGCTTATTCACATCGCCTCTGCTCACGTTTGAATGCAAGACTTCAGCTTATCCATTCTGAAACATACTAATAGCAGGAAAAGCATTCATGTCATGTTATTTGATATACCTGGAGAGAATAACTTATTCTCGTGCCATGAGAAAACCCAGTCTTGTTTATTCCTATAGGTAATATTAAGGAAAAAACCATAACTTTTTAGTGGCTATCTTAGGAACTCCTGCAAAGACAGACAAAATACGAAAAGCTGGAAATGGTCTGTGGCTGGAATGCGAAACCTACAGAAGTGAAGCAGACAGGATAGTAATGAGGTGAGATAAGAAACAGTGCCTGTGGTTTATTACCATCATTTTGCTCACCACAGAGTTGGAGGAGTTCGGTTTCTGAAATGTTGCTGTCTATGTGTATCAGTACGATGAGTTAGCTTTGTGGTAGCTCAGGAAAGAGACCTGAGCCATTTAACTTCTAAAGTAATTTGGGAAATCCACAGTTCCTCAGCCATCAAGCACGGAATTATTTACTGGGGTACAAAAAGAAAAAAATGACCAAGGCCCAATTATTAATGATGAACTGCAATTTCAGCAAGGAAGAAGCTGACGTAAGTTATATTTTTAACTTCAATAATATAAACTCTAGTTTTGATACAAAGAGAAACTTGCCCTATAGTTAAGGCACAACACTGATCTGATGTCTTCTGCCACTTTACAAAGCAAGGCAGGACAATTCATTCCGGCAAGAAGTGTCAGTATCAGTATCAAAGCAAGACTCCTAATGCTGTAGTTTGCTCATTAACTGGACTGGTATTCCTGTATGCCAAGTATGCACTGCTGACAAGCATTCAAGTAGGAAAGCAACAGCTTTAACTTCTCCATGTAAACAGTTAAATTCTGAAATGTATTAGGATTTATATTGCAATAGATATTGATTGCATAAGCAGCATGTACATGAGAACAGAAATTAATGTTTTATTGGTTCTTCTTAGGCTTTGATGGAAACATTATTATAACCATCATCTTGTAACTGCACTAAAACCAATTCATTAAGTAATTTACGTTCGCACTAAGAAATACAGAAGGAGCAGTATCAATAAATTATCTCTACCTTTTTAACAGCTAAAAACTTTTATTTCTCAATACAGTGCCATGGAGTGTATACACCTCCCACTTCTGATTAACAATCTATAATCCTAATACAGAGCTTTATTGGGTTTGAATGTCCTGCAGGATACAAGATAGTTAATATTCACTGTGAACATCCTACAAAGATAATTCAGAAGCTGTTTTTATTGCTACCGAAAGGAGATCTGATGCCTCTCTTCATTTGCAGTAACCTTCCGTTTGTAGGCACAAGTATTTATGAAGGCTGAGAGGAATACTGGCAGAAAGTAAATGATAAGAAAAATGTTGCAAGAGGCTTCTTTCATTCAGTCCCTATTCAGTGCCCAGTACAGCTCTGGGAATAGTGCAAGTTGAGAGCATTTTTAAAATTTCTGTATTTTTGAGAAGCTAGAAACAAAGCCTTCATACCACTTCCTGATAACATTTGATATTCTAATCTGAACGTATACAGCTTTCCCCACTTTTAGTTCTGTGGGTGCACTTTTATGTAGGGACGAGCCAAAAGTCAACGGAATGAAATCCCGAGACTGATCAGGACAAAAGGCAGGGGCAATTTTTTATATTTTTTTTTTTAATTTAAAGTCTGTGCTGGTTTGACTGGGATAGAGTTCATTTCCTTCCCCGTAGCTGGTATGGGGCTGTGTTTTGGATTTGTGCTGAAAACAGTGCTGGTAACTCAGGGATGTTGTCGTTACTGCTGAGCAGGGCTTACCCAGAGCCAAGGCTTTTCTGCCTCTCAGCCCACCCCACCAGCGAGGAGGCTAGGGGGGGCACAAGGAGTTGGGAGGGGACACAGCTGGGACTGCTGACCCCAACCGACCTAAGGGATATCCCATACCTTATGACGTCATGGTCAGCATATACAGCTGGGGGAACAAGAAGGAAAGTGGGGACGGTCAGAGTGATGGCGTTCGTCTTCCCAAGTCATCGTTACGCATGATGAAGTCCAGCTTTCCTGGAGATGGCAGAACATCTGCCTGCTGATGGGAAGCAGCGAATGATTCCTTGCTTTGCTTGCATGCGCAGCTTTTGTTCTACCTGTTAAACTGTCTTTATCTCAACCCACAAGTTTTTTCACTTTCATTCTTCCAGTTCTCTCCCCCATCCCACTGCGGTGGAGCAAACGAGTGGCTGTGTGGGGCTTAGCTGCTGGCCAGGGTTAAACCACAACAAAGTCACTGGCAAGTAGAGAACTGGTTCTCAAGGGTAAGTTTGGCTTCTGATGAGTCAATATCACTTGATGTAAAATACTTCTGAATATTTTAAATTAGCTAGCAATTGCAGTGTGTCTTTTAATTAGCACATATTGCCCACATTAGCCCTTCAGATATAGGAGAAATCATTTTGATTAAGAAGGGATTGAAAATAAATTCTGATGCGGTTTTAAAAATACACACATTACCATGGCTGTCGTATGTCCCAGATGTGCTGAGAGAGGAGAGTTTCCACTATTTTTCTTCGCTCTTACTAGCAGGTTTCCCAGACTTGCCTCACGTATCTGCTGATTTAACAGATATATATCAGGGTATGACTTCTTCCAAAGACAAACAGTCACTCTCTTTACTCTCCTCCTTGCAGCTAGCATTGCACCCCAGTCAGGGTGAGCTGTACTATTACTAGGCCAACAAAGCCAACCATGATGTGAGACCAGTTCTTCAACCGGAATGTGTCTAACTAGGTGACAGAGTCTGTGCCAGTCAGTGTCTCTGAATGATTATTGAGCCACTGGACCCTTCTCTGATAAAGCATCTGGGTCTGTATTTATGAAGGCTTCATCAGCTATGCCTGAGATTAGGCTCAAGGCTGCTACAGCACATGACTTGAGCCACATGGACCCACACTGAATACACATACAAACAGAAACAGGTTAAAACCAGACCCAACTCCTCTGCTCAAATTTTCTCTCCCTTGCTTGGTCCAAATTCAAGAAACAATACGAATTAAATGAATCAGCAAGGTGGCAACAGCTGGGAAGTCTGGGCTCAGTTAAGAGCTCAGATCTTGAGCTAACAACAATAAAGATTCCCAATAGGAGTCCTGCAGCTTATGAAATAATACATAAATGATATGTAAACATTCTTAGAATACCTAATATGAAATAGTGAACCACCAATCTTTTCACAAAGCTGAAAAAGAGAGATAGCTTGGAGTTTTAGAACCTAACGTTATTTTCCTTAGTACGTAAATTATACCTCTACCGCTTTCTCAGTCTCTGGCATTCAAACTCTCTCTGGGTAAAGGATTTCCTTCCTATGACTTATTTCAGTCGTACCAAACCTAAGAGGAAAGGGAAATGATTATCTGGGCATGCATGAACAGCACGAGAACAAGCAATTAACATAGCCAGCCAGTTGTTCTTGTGTATCTGAAAGAATCCAAAAACTTCCAAGTCCATATATTCTCCGTGCTCATGGGCTGAGCACTGTGAATGCAAGTAGCACTAAATATCACTGAGTATCGTTATTGCCAGTATGAAGTGACTGAATCTAGAAAGTTCCCATTCAAAGGCATAAAAATGGGTATCCAGGCATTAAACTACTTCACTAGCTTAGATACAACATTTTCACCATCATTTCTTCCTTACAGAAGCAGAATATTTGGAAATGAGCAAAGTGAAAGGAAGAAAGAGGGAACAGTTGGTCATGCTGCATTGCAGCTTTAAACAGAAGTGCAGGCGACAGCAGCGGCTATACTGAAACAGGAAAAAACCTCTGCAAAATGAGTCAAATTGATGTGTTTGGGCTTGGCTTACATTTTTAAAAATTTCTTTGACCTAATATAGAAAGTGATCTTTGCATCTTTTGCTTTCTGGTCAGCAGAATATAAAAGAACCCATTCTGAAGCAAGAATGTATCTGTTTTGGCATTTAGCTACTCCTGAAGTGAAAAAGCAGTTCAGTTCTTGTGATCCCTGCTCACATGGAGCAGGGGTGCACTTCAAGCACAAGGCAAGCAGGTCAGAGCTGCTACTTATTATGTCAAAGTGTAATACTTAAGGCAATCCAGTACAGCTGCACTACTGTAACAGAGATAACAGATACCAACAAAGTGAAGACTACTGGCTACTGTTTTCATTGCATTATATCTCATTTTAGTTAATAAAAAGCATGATTTCTGGTATTGTTGTCTCTATGCTCTGTTTTTATTAAATGTACCCTATGATGTAAGCTATTTCACAAAAGCCATTGTAACGTGTGTGTGTGGGGAGGAGGGAGTAGAGAGAAAGGAAATCATCAGTATATGAACATTGATGTAGCCATTAGAAGTTTCAAAGCTGGCAGTCGTACATTATTCTAAAGCGAAAAACAGAATTCATATTACAGGCTTAAATCACCTAAGCACGTATCTGAATATAAACCAAAACACACTACAGACAGCCAAAATTTTGCTTTTGATGGTTTTTAATGCTTGTTTTTATTACATCTCAAACTGTTTCCAGCCAAACAACTCTCAACAGTTCCTTGGACAACTATCCTAGCTTCACAGAAATTTGATAGAGCCGAGTAGCCTGGTAAAGTTTCTTCTGTTTTCATACCTGCCTGCCGCACTCCTATTGACTACAGGTTTGGACCTGAAATTCAAGTCAGGGGTTAAACTCACAAAGATGCTGCATTTTTCTTAGTGACCAAAGCTTTCCCTGTCAGTTACTTCTCTCCCTCCATCAGTCCTTCTCCAAAAGTCCCTTTGTATCTCACGGTTACTTCAACGCTTCTCACTCCTGTCCCTCCTGCAATAGATCTTTAAGATCTTGCTTGGAAAAAGGTTGATCAGTTGGAAGTAACAGCTTGGCCCTAGCAACCTATTCAGGAGCAATCTTTGAAACACACTAATACATTCCTCCATGCTGCAGGATCTCATCTCCGTTCAGTCACTGTCCCCCTACCCAATCTCTTCAAAAGGCCCATATCAAAAACCTACCACTTCTACACAAGAAATTTTCTCACTTCCTCAGCTTTTTGCCAGAACCTGAATTTTAATAACATGAACATGACTTGATAATTTTCTGCCAAGTTACTTTTAGTTTAGACTATGTTTATTATATGAATGATTTGTATCCCATTCGCTGTATCGGTTCCATATGACAACGACAGGAGCTTGAAAGAGGACCTGTATGGTACTGAAGCCTAGCCCCACATAATGCTGTACCTGAGGGGTGTAGGTGAATAAAAGTGAGGATTAAGTAGTATCAAATTGTCCACAACTAGAGTTAAGTGCCAAAAAACATTCTCAGACAATTTTTTCAGACTGAAAACTCAGGAGCTGGTAAGAAAGTGAGAGAGAGGAGAAATACTATGGGTTAATCTAGAAGGCTCGATCAAGAGTTTATTTATGTGAAATTAAAACATTAATTTTTGGTCAAGCAAGATCGTATAATTTTATCCCAAACTGAAATGAAATATTTTGTTCGGGTATCCATTAAACTAATTTAATTAAAAGTGTATTTAAAAATGTAAATTTTAAAATGAAACCCTTCAGTATTAATAGAAAGATAACTTTTTTGGCCAAGTTATTTACCAAATGTAATACAAATTTAGAAGATATTTTGTTTCAGTTTTTCCTTCACAGTTGCTGTATGAAATGACTTCATTATTATCGGGGAGGGGAGCAGGGAAGAGACCTGCCTCATGATATTCACAATCTAATCCAACTATATTAAAATAATTCAATCCAAAACCGCTTTTAGCATTTTGTAGCACTCAAAGTCCAACAGCAATAGTTACACTCCTGTAAAGCACCTTGGACACTGTATGAATGAAATTGTTAATGGCCTCTCTGCGGCCTACGAGAGTACAGTCAGGCTATTAGATCTGTTCTCCCATTAGTGAAAATTGGCAGCTAATGAAAATATAACACTTTATATCAAATGATTCTCTCCTCTCTTGTTTTCGATTTGCAAGGCTACACAACACTTGGCAGGATGCCACAAATCCTTCAAAGCTGAAATATTTCTGAGCTGACATTTACA
This sequence comes from Cariama cristata, assembly GCF_000690535.1. Lineage (NCBI taxonomy): Eukaryota > Metazoa > Chordata > Aves > Cariamiformes > Cariamidae > Cariama > Cariama cristata. Next base: position 51,970 of record NW_009610037.1, read on the forward strand.
CCTCCATTATAAATTCTAAAGAAGTAGTAAAACTTTTCACTCAAAATAGAGTAAAATGTTGAACTGCAAGATTGCAGGGTGAAACATTTCACCTAATCTAGGATTTCATTCTCCCCGCAATCTCGTCAATGCAGAATATTTAGAATCTGGTATCTGGCATGGCATTGCCTTCCAGCCAGAAGGGATCATCGCCTTCTGCTCAGTCTTTGCTGAAGTATTCTCCAAGTAACTGTGAATTGGTAACACCGTTTCCTTTTATACCCATCATCACGAGCCAAAAATCTTGCTTCATGCCAGCTTACAAGCCCACCTAGGCTGTCTCCTCACAGCCACGCAGCAAAGCAAAACTTTATGTAAAATACTCCCAAGATACTTTAGTGTAACTTGCTTTTGAAAATTTCCATTGGTGGAGATTCTACACGTGCCTTAGGCAATCTGTTACAGCACTTCAAAGTCCTTACAATTAGGTTGTATTTCCCCACGCTCAGCCTAAGTTTCCCTTGTAACAAGTTTAAAAATCTTTCCTTGCTGTACAATTCCCGAAGGAAGCGAAGAGCAGTTTGCCTTCTTCATACATCTTTATGGCAACTGCTTACATGTGAAGATTACTGCCATATCTCTTCAGATTTCTAGATTAAACAGCTCAATTATCTCTATCTTTTCTCAGAAAAGATGCTTTCTATACCCGTCTTACCATCTTTCTCATTCCTCCCCAATTCTCTGAAATTCACCTGCATAAGTAATCTTAATCAGCCACTTACTACGAAAACACCAGTTGTAAACCCTGTTACTCTAGCCTACAGTAAAACAATTCCCACTCACTGCATCTCATCTACATGCAATTTTAATTAAAATTCAGTGGTATTTTAACAAAGAAAATATTTAGCCATTTGGATAGTAAAAGCTTAAAGTGTTTTGTAATGCAGAGAAATAAACAAATACAATACACAGTGACTGTAGCAATCTGATCTACAACAAAGACACATTCCTAATCTAGTTTTCTGCGTAATCATACGGATCAGTCACAGAGTTTTTTGCACAGCAATGACATGTGGTCCAACGATCACAAATTTCCCATTTACAAGGCAAGGGAAAAACATGAATGGAAAGTACCTTAAAACCCATGTAGTTGTGAAAGGCTTAGCTCAAGTGCCACATCTGATGACAACTTTGTCTCTTCTATGAGGACAATCTAATTGGATCATCTGTAAAGCAGTTATTCTGATTCAGAAACCACTGAAGTTTTCCTTAATCATTCAGATATAAGTCCCTGATGTTCATTAGTGGATCACAACCAATACTTTAACAAGGGAGACACGTATGGTCTTTAGCTTTCTTGCCTTGTCCACTAATCTTTGCCAATATAGACGCAGCACTCAAAAGTCCCTTGTTCAGTATCAGTACAGTGCTTACTACAGAAAAAAGTTACAAGACACACTAAATGTAATCCTTAATCCACTTTTAGCATCGATAATTCTGCCAACTATTTCCAAGTGCTCGCTTTTCAAAGTCACCAACAGATTGGGAGACTATAAAGATCTTGGTTTACTGTGCCAGGTACGAGTCCATTCTCAGCAATAAGACTGCACTTTTTAATAAAGTCTTTGCCATAAGAAACACAGTTGTGTCAGAGCTTGACTGTGCTTAGATCAAAGTATAAAAATCAATTTTTCTAAAGAAAAATTTTTCTTACAGAAACCTTGTCATTCTTAGTAGCATTCTCACTATAAAACGTCCTCAATTAGGGCTGGGAGCAAATAAATACAAAGTGCCAAAGTCAGTGAGTAAATAGGATTCAACAAGAAGAGACACAAAGTCACCATTTAGTCCTCAAAAATCTGGAGCAGATGATTTGGCATTTACAACAACATCCTTTTTTAGCATGTATTCAGCTCTAAATTTAGCCATGGATTTCAACTGTAAATCCCATCCTATTAACATGACAATTAGAATTCCTGCCATTAAAATCCCCTTTTTTATCCCCCTGGGACTCAGGGAAGACAAATGAAATAAATTCAGTTCCACAATCCAAAAGTATCGATACACTGGTTTATAAAACAGAGTATCTTTGCACAGACCAAAGTCAGGTCCACAAAAGACAGGTCCATTTTCTCCTGAATAGCTATTATAAAAATCAGTAAAATCCTACTCCAGTTTCAATAAATAAAATAAGAAAACAATGGAAAAAGATGCTTCAGCTCAGTGGAATGGCAACTATCCGTGGAGGGTTGACCCAGGCTGGAGGCCAGGTGCC
>NW_009610038.1:0-13498 GCF_000690535.1 Cariama cristata
AGGCCACGGAGATGGTCAGAGGGCTGAAAGATGAAGACAGGCTGAGAGAGTTGATGTTGTTGAGCCTGGAGAAGAGAAGGCTCTGGGGAGACCTTAGAGCAGCCTTCCCGTACCTAAAAGGGGCCTACAAGAAAGCCAGGGAGGGATTTCTTTACAAGGGCATGGAGTGATAGGACAAGGGGCAATGGCTTTAAACTGGAAGAGGGAAGATTTAGATTAGATATAGGGAAGAAAGAAATTCTTCACAGTAATGGTGGTGAGGCACTGGAACAGGTTGCCCAGGGAAGTTGTGGATGCCCCATCCCTGGAAGTGTTCAAGGCCAGGTTGGAGAGGGCTTTGAGCAACCTGGTCTAGTTGAAGGTGACCCTGCCCATGGGAGGAGGGTTGGAACAAGATGATCTTTAAAATCCCTTTCAACCAAACAATTCTATAGTTCTATTATTTTTTTCTACCTGCAGTATTAAGTCTGTTCTTATTTGTTATTCTATGAATACACTAAATTGTTAACTTGTTGTACGCATATGTTTTGGTTTTGGCTGGGATAGAGTTAGTTTTCTTCATAACAGCTAGGATGGGGCTGTGGTTTGGATTCGTGCTGTAAACTGGGTTGATATGCGAGAATAATGTTGATTAACACACTGATGTTTTAGTTGTTGCTAAGTAGCGCGGATCCTAAGTTAAGGACTTTTCAGTTTCCCATGCTCTGCCAGCAAGCAGGTGTACAAGAAGCTGAGAGGGAGGATAACCAGGACAGCTGATGCGAACTAGCCAAAGGGATATTCCATACCACAGAATGCCATGATCCGTACACAAACTCAGGGGAGTTGGCTGGGAGGTGCAGATCACTGCTCGGGCATCAGTCAGCAAGTGATGGGCAATGGCATTGTCTTTTCTAGGGTGTTTATGCTTTTTTAGTATTACTTTTCATTATTATTATTATATTAATATTATTGTTAGTATTATATTTCATTTTACTTTAGTTATTAAACTGTTCTTATCGCAACCTATGAGGTTTACTTTTTTTTTAATTCTCCCACTGCGGGAGGGAGAGCAAGCAAGCGGCTGTGTGGTGCTTAGTTGTTGGCCGAGGTTAAACCATGACAGTCGTTTTTGGCACCCAACATGGGGCACAAAGGGTTTGAGAGAACAGATTGACCAGAGCGTATTAGAAGGGATTTATATCTGTTAACAGTTGCAGGTCACGATATTGATTCATCTGTTCTCAATATTAGTTTATCTGATCTGGACCATGCTCTTTTTTTTTTTTTTTTTTTTTTGTTTTTAGGGGAGAAATGAGTGAGGCATGGGCAAGTATCTGAAATTCACAGAATGCAGAGTGGTCCCTAGGACACAGGACCCTTGCCAGCATTTGGCTCTGTAGGTGTTAAAACACTGAGCTTGATCTTATTCTGGTATTTGGGCTCTGTACTGAAGCCATTACTGTACTTCGGGTACCATCTTATGGAGACAATTAACAATTATACTTTTTCTCTGAGTGTTTTTTTTGTGGAGGAAATAAAGAATGACACCTTCGCTACTTTCTTCTGTGATGTTTTCTCCCTCATTACAATAACTTCTCAGTATCTTGAACATCCTTGGGTAGTTAAATACTTCTGTTGGTATTTCTTAGGAGTATTGCTTCAGTTTTGTCTAAGGATAACAAACAATTTAAGAATATGACTCCACGAGAGTATGGTCATGCGTGGCATGGCATGTGGGAGAATATGGACAGGTATCAAGAGAACTTCTCACCTCTAAAGGTCTGGAACTTCACTCCTTAACAACTACAGGATCCTGATGAAGTGATAGAATGCTTGAAAAAAAAAAAAATGCAGTGGCTATTCCAAAGAGGCACAACTGACCACACTGTGCTGGGCCCTGGCCAGCATCTACCAAACGCTGCTCAATATTATGCGGTCCCCTCAGGGGTCAGCAATAACGAAAACATCTCTGTATTATCAACACTGTTTTCAGCACAAATCCAAAACATAGCCCCATACCAGCTACTATGAAGAAAATTAACTCTGTCCCAGCCAAAACCAGCACAACAAAATTAAGATTCTAAATACAAACAGGCAAAATGAGAAGATGTTTTTGTAGTTAGGAGGCAGGGAGCTGTATTCGGTTGAGAGCTGTATTGGGTTAGCATCTGTGCCATATGCATCCCAAGTACTCCTGGTCAAATCACTGAGTCTTGCTTTTTCTTTGTAAGGACTAGGATAACAGATGGTTTCTTCAAGAGATGTCTGCCATCTCTCCTTTGGTTTTCAGCTGTCTGGAGTGGACTTATCCAAGTATGTTTTGTGATACTGAGGATGATATTGCTCCTATCTTGTTTAAGCCTACCTTCTAAATCTTGTAATTCTTCCAGTAAAGGAAAAAGTCCTCTGCTGGGAGAAATGCTGCCTCAAGCATGAGGCAAATATTACCTTTGCCAGTGCACCTGGCAGTAACAGTAGACGGTGGACTACCAAGGATGATGTACTGCAATTAATTTGTGAATGAGCTATTGAAGATGCTATCTAAGTGATTGGGGATGGATTTGATATCTTTGTATCTTTTAGCATCAACAGGGATCGGTTTAGAAGTGGACTTAGAACAGTTAAAGAGACAACAATGGAGCTATTCTCCTGTTGGCAAAACTTCCTCTAATTTGCAATTATTTATGTCCCTTCCTTCTCAAACCGTCTGCAGGGACTCCTATGCCAAATACACTAGGTTTATTAGTATGTCACAAGGTACCATGCCCAGAGTGACTGTCCATAAGCAGTCACAGCGGAGGTGGGCAGCGTGCAATACAGACATTGCAGTACACTCATAGGCAAGTGGTCTGTCTGCACTGAGGAATCTAATAAATTACAATAACTAGAGCTTTCGGCTTCGTTCATAAAAATCAGTTCTTGCATAACTAATTGTGAGCAGTGAGGAGCTGGCCCTTCTCCTTGTTTCACTCGGATAAATTACCATAAAGTAAAATAAAATAGATTACTAACCAGGCAATGCTCTTCTGGGTTGTCACGGGAATGTAATGCAGTTGCAAATGGGGAGGGCAGGTGGTCCAGACAACTGCAAATGGAAAGGTGTCAGCAAGACAATCTTCTATTAAGAAGTGATGCAATTATGAAATGGTTTGAGGACCCCTGTATTAACCCATAAAGCAACAGACACTCTCAGAGGGAATTGCGTTCTCACTGACTTTTGCCTGCTGTGCTGCATTTTCCACCCTTGGTAGAAGCATCTCACTTGTAATACATTTCTGTACATTTCTGTCTGTGACAGTGAACCTTGCCATCTGCTATCAGAAAAATAGTAAAAAGACTGAAATGGGATGAAGTTAAAAAAAAATTAAAAGATTTACTGTAATTTCAAGGCACAGTAGTGATGAGTAGAGACTGAAACTGGCAGTAATCAAACAAATCAGAGATGAGGACTTCTAGGCCAGTCTGAGAATATCAACTTGTGCTGAAATTATTTTTCTCAGATGTGGGCTTAGGGAGAGAAATCTGGGGTAGGTCCTCTGTTAGCATCGCCTTGAATGGTCCAACTGGTGAGCTGCTGTGTGGCTCTTCGACAAGGACTTTGTTTTCCAGGGCAGCGTCTGTGGCTGCCATAAGCATTGAGCCCGTGCTTGCCAGCGCAGAGCAGAAAGCAAATACGACAGAACTTGCACCCTGATCAAGGCAACACTGGGGATGAGGAACCGTTTGGGGTTGATAAATTTGCATCAGAAACATTTCATTCTGATCTCTTGCACAGTGCTAGGGAGAGGCTCTAAGCTGGCCAAACCCTCTGTCTCCGTTTCTCATCCAACTGAACAAGTGACATTTGTCTTCCCACGGGAAGGTTATCAAGGCCTTTGGCTGAAAGTCATCGTGCAAGACATGGGTGTGAAACTGCTCATGTGCTGATATGTGAAGTTGGCTCTTTGGCCCTTAGCCAGCCACGCACGTAAGTCCCTTTCAAGGCAGCAGGACTTAAACATATTCTGGAGTTTAAGCATGTGCTCAAATGCTTTGCAAATGCAGGTCTTTGTGACTAGCAATACTTAATGTGGTAGGATGATTAAAATCATGATCTCAGATATTTCTGAGAATTCTTTGTCTTTCTCATTAAAAAAAAAAAGGCTTCTGTGGCTCTACACTTACTACAACATTATTTTAATGAAGTTTTTTTGTATTTATAGTAAAGGCATGGCTTCTATGGCCTTAGGTCTTTGTAGGTCTTCTTGAAGGAAGAATGGGAAAGGAGAAGAAACCTAATTCAAACACTGTATCTATCTGTAGATGGCTGAAAAGCAACTGTTGCATTGCATAATAAGGAAAACTCACTCAAAAATACAAAGTTAACAATATTACTAGAAGCGGGTTAAAAAGTTGGTTACAGAAGCTGAGCTTTATACCTAAGAGTGAATTCTGAGCCAAGGTCTCTGAAATGCCAATTACAGTCACTTGCGTACATGGGGGCATGCTGAGATTTTGCTAGGAGAGTTAATGAGCAATTTCATAATGTGCTATATATCACTTTAAGAAGACATGATAAATTGCCACTAATGGTATTGTGTGTATAAATGGGAGCTGGTTTTGCTCTGCGTTTAGTTCTAGTGATTGGGTGGTACACCTGGAAAGACTTGTATTTTAATGGGCCCTTTTTAGCACTTTTGCACCTCGTATGTTCTGGATTATATATGATTGATGACTTTGAATGTATGGGAAGGAAAGATATGTAGATCTTAATGCTTTTAAACCATTTGTTTTCCAGTCTCTGTAAAAGACCTCTCTGTTTTCAGGGTAATGGTTTATACTTCTCAAGTAAACAGAAATATGGTCCTGGGACTTTGCCTTTTAACACTATAAATCCAGTGTTTTTTTATAGGAGGGTCATTCAGTTTACAGTGCTCTTAAGAAAAGATAGCTATTTTCATGCTAGTCATTAAAGACAAATAAGTAGGTGGTTTGATAGAAGGATAAGTTGATGCATGAAGTACATTTTTTAAAAAAATAAAAAATCAGAGTTTGCTTTGCTTTCATTCTGGGCATTCTCCTCGTTCCTGTATTTCGTGTGGTGAGTAAAATCTCTTTCTCCCCTGAGTCACAGCAATTTCTTCATAGCCACAACCTTTCTGACCCCCCCCCATCTCCTGCTGCACCCCGTCGGTGCTTACTTTGCCCAAAGGGGTTGCTGTTGAGCAGCCTTAAAGCATTCTGCTCTCCCCCTCTAACCTAGGGAGAGAGAGACCCAAACTGGAAATGAAACCCAGGCTTCCCGTGTGGAAATGGAGATGTTAACTGCGGGCTGGCCCGGCGGTGGTGCTTTCTCCGTGCTCCCCGCGGGGACGGGCAGTGGAGATTCTTGGGTTATTTAGCATTGATACCATGGCGCAGGATTAGTGTTTAGCTGTTGCTTGTGTTTAAGCATGCATATGAGCTTAAAGCCTAGCGAATCTCCTGTATGTTTCTTGTGTGTGCAAAACCTGGTTCTTCTGAAAGTAAAACTCTTTAACGCTGGCTAGAGCCGCGAGCAGCGCTGAGACGTTTGAGGCAGGCTTCTCCTGCCACCCTTTCCATGTGCCTCAGTCCCGTGGCCTTTTGCCCTTCAAATCCTTGGGCAGATTTTGAGCTGATGTTACCGGGAGCGCTACCAACTAACTTCTACTGCAGCGTAGTTTAATACTACAGGGTTGAAAGGCAAGTGCATTAACCCATGCTGCCCCATGTTTTAATATATCTTTAATTACCGCTTGTTCCCTGTACCTTGTCTCTTGTACCTGAATTTTTCAATTTCAGACTTTTGTTGATCCCCAGCGTTATCTGTAAAGCGGTGCCTCCTCTTAGCTGGATTGCTGGTTTCTATTTCTAAAATGAAGCAAAGAAGCGAGTATATCCTGTAGCATTTCTTACCTGTGCTGTTATTTGTTGCCCTAGGACTGAAAGTGCATAGATGGGATTTAAAGATCCACAGACTTTCCTTCACTGCCTTAAAGCATTTCGTGTATCTGTTGTTCAGGAGCTAGACAGATATTCTTTAGAACAATAAAGCCTAGCTTAGCCTATATTTCTCAGTTTCATGTCCCTATGTCTTTCATTTGCAGGTTGAGGGTTCAACTGGGGAAAGAGGTTAGATGACTTTACGATGGTTTTGCTTTTTAAATGCTTGCTTGTTAAAATTAAGTTTCTGAATAATTACGCTAAGGTACTTTGCACCTCCCTCCAATAGCTCCTTTAATTTAGTTTCCATTCCTTGCAGATATTTAATAAAACCCAGAGATGAGGCTCCTGTGTCTTAGGCACGGTGGGCCAGGGTGACAGAGGCAGGTAGGTGTTGGGCAAATGCCATCAGGAGTTACGTGCCCAGCCGGCTTCGTGACCTGATCGTGCTGCGCAAGCCCGCCACAAGGGTCAGCCCCTGTTCCCAATACTTAATGTCACCAGGCAGAAGAGAGGAATCACGACCCCCATGTTTTGAAGGACACAATTAAATGACTTCTCAGACATGTGTCAGAGCGAGGAGCCAAACCCAGTTCTCCAATTTCAGATGAAGTGCTGTAAGCACGAGACCAGCTTTTCTGGTGTCGGAGGGAAGCTGGATTTTCTGCCAGCTTGGGAAATTATTTGTTGAAAAAATATTTTAAGCTAGCCTAAGTGTATAGAGTGCATATTAATTTGAAACCCGAGTTACTAAACCACTAGAGTAACATAAGTAGAAATGAACATGTGCTGAGGTGTATTCTACCAATTTTTTGCTTTCCTCTCTGATATTTATATTTAAAGTGTGATGCTACTACCTCCTTGGGTTTAGCTGCAAAGTATAAATGCCCAACTTAACTTTCTGCTGTAATACAAAACAATTAAATGCTAGGAGAAATGGAAAGGAGAAAAAAGTAACTTTCATAGCTTGATAGCTTATATTTAATAAAACAAGTGATTATTGATAGTGCTTTGGAAATAAAAGGCAAATTTGCTACTTTAAAGTTGAAATACTCATATTGTGTGAGACAGAACAGCTGGAGTTTCTCTAGTATGGGTTTTTTTCATGTTTCTTAGTATGCTGATGCAAAGGAGGAATATTTTTCTGTGAATTAAATGATATCAGTATCATCCCAACTTTAAGGTAGTCCTGTCTAATAGAATGCACTGGTACCCAGTTGTGGTTTTGATTTCAGTATACGTATGTGTTCCCTGTAACTCCTAGCACGGTGAGTCTGTGTTTGTAGTAATTGCTATTTTTTTATTGCATTGTTTCATATCTTTTTAATACTTGAGCATATGTTAGCATGACTTATAAAGAGTCATGTCTTTAAATCTTGGAAGCCTAAATACTTCGGATCTGGGCATAAGGAAAGAAAGAAAGAAACCTGGGTTTGTTGGGTAGTGTGTCTTTGTTGTACTTTCAGCTTCCTTAATCAGGCAGACAATAACTACCAGGCATAGATAGGGAGCATTGCAAAAAAAAAAAAAAAAAATGGCTACACTGCAAACTTGCTAAAAAATGATCTGCAGAGTAGTCTTAACTGAGCAAAAAACATTCCCCATCCCTCTCGATGTGCAAAAAGATTCCCTTTCATGGAAAGCAATACAGACGTGAAGAAGGAAGTGGTGGGAATGCATTTGAAATAGCAGTTATTGTCTCTGGGGCTGTTTGGGGGAATTTTATTTTTTTAGTTTTGAGAAGAAAAGGATTTGAGAGTACACTGAAGTAACTACTTCTTGTTTAATGAAAACTGTTGAAAAAAGGTACATTAAATATTGTTCTTTAAATGTTTGTGTTGACTTTAGTAGGTAAAAAGCTGGATGGAAATGCTTTTGAACAATCTAAACTCTCTCACTATAAATGTTGTAAATGATAAGTGCTTTAGTCAAATGTCCCATGCATGCTGTAGTCATATTCGACAATGTGACACAATTATGTGTTGTCTAGCGCTTAAATCCTCCTTGTGGACTTTTTCATGCAAAACTTCTATATCCTACCCCAAAGTATTTTGAGACAACTATGATTGTTTTTATTCAAAATAATGTATCTAATCTATCTAGTATTTAGGTAGAAAGTCTCATCCACATTTGGCAATTTATCCTCAACACTCCTGTGTTCAGGGATATTGTTAGTCTTGATCTCAGATAGGGTTTGAGCACAGTATGGACATTGCCTGTCCAGGATTTCACAGGCATACTTGAGCATTCTCTGCCTGCATAACAAATATGCTCAAGGTGAGAAATCTTCATGTGGAAAATAGGATAATGATAGTCTGTATGGTGTTGAACCCCAGCCGCATGAGTCCAGAAGAAAGTGAAAGTGTGTAAGGAGGGCTTTGAAACATCTGACTGATGTGGGCTTGATGTTTGCTTACAGCACAGCAGAGTGGGCTGCTCAAGATCACGAAAAAACAATCCAGAATGACTTCCCCAGTGTCAGGTCGCACATTGTCTACATCTCTAAACCGAGTTCTCTTCAGTGTCTCAACTGCTCTGAGTAAATCAGTTATTTCTTCTGTAATACATTTAAACATGTGCTCTGTACCACAGTTAAGTACAGTGAGAAATCTTACCTCTTTAAAAAAAAAAAAAAAAAGCCTAGGAGTTAGCTTAGGGAAGAGGGAAGAAGCAAGACAGACAACTTGCAATCCAGCCTTCATATGAAAGTTGCTCCAGGCAATTTTGTTATGTCCATGGAAGCATATGATATTCATTGCATGGGCCCATCATTAATGCTGACTCTCTGGGAACTTGTCTTATGTTGTTTCCACTTGGGGCAGGTTAACTAGAAAATTGATCCGATTTTATTAAAGAGTCATTTTCTTTGCTGTCTGGCAGTGGTCTCTGAAAAGACATTTTGTCTTTTTAACACTTGGTGATTGCTCTAATAGGATCTCAGAAGTCTGATGCCCAAATTGAGTTTCACACACAAAACTACTTTGTGGCTAAGTTTTTGATTCCTGGCATGGACAGTTTGAAATAGAACTCAAAGGATCCTTCTCCATTTATGCTGCAGGTGAAACCATTGTTTTTATTCACATACCTTTAATTAAAAATAAAATACATTTGCATTTACAGAGGGTTAATTATCCACACTTTTTTATATACATTTAGCTATAAACAAATGGTGATATTTAGTGTATGGTTCATGATTTCTCATGGTTGGCCACTTTGCTTAGTCTTTGATACAATCATCATATTCAGTGGTATTAAATACTCTCTTATTCTCAGCTCTTACTCTCACTAGATGGAATCTGTCTTCCATCCAGACTGAAAAAGTTTTGAATAAAAATACAAAAAAAAATAACTCCCACCTCTCTTCTAGTTTGGGGGAGTAAGGCCTATGTGTAATAAGGAAGCAACTTTATTTTGCTTAAAGGTTTTTTTGAAAATTCCCACTTAGCTGCCTATTGATCAAAGGATAGTGGTTTAGTCAGTCTGATGGCTTAGAGGGATAAGATCTGTGAGAAAGAATCTTGCCTCTGACTGACTTTATTGTGTAGGCAGTAGGGGATTCCTTCTAGTGGATTTAAAAAAAAAAAAAGTATATATAAACTGTCTTTTGGAGAAGTGATAGTGAGAAACAGATTTTAGGACAGAGCAGGTAGAGGTGGAGATTGTAAAAACATTCTCAGAACATGTTTCTTTAAAATTATCTGCCAACAAACCTTTGTAACAGCAACCTGATATTCCCCAAAGCCTAGCAGCTGAGCCCAGGTGTTCATTAGTGATGTGAGCAGAGGCCACCATCAACCAGGATGAAGTCAGGATGGAGCCTACAGTGAGAACTGTGTTAGGACGTGAGGTGGGTTTGTGTGAAAGCTCTGGTCCAGGAGGAAAACTTACAGCCTGTAGCTGTTGGTCTTGGTGGTATGGGAGGATGCGGGGAACTGCCCAGGATACTGTGTGAAGTGAATCGACAGGATGCTCTGTGCCTGTTACAGATGTGCTGAGCTGACGAAGGGAGTGATGTGCTGAGGAAGGAGCCTTGACGCATTCTTCCAGTCACCCTTGGGACCTACAGTAGATTAATGAACGAAAAAATAAGGCAAGGGGAAAGGATGCTGTTGCTTAACACAAATGCCCTTACACCCACTGAGTTCTCTTTTAGGTTGACTTAGTTTAATTCAAGAATTCACGGCTCAGACCCCCATTGCAAAGTGTTGTGCTGAGCTGTGGCTTATGGTCTGCCTTAAATGCAGACTAAAATCTTTTCAATATAATAAACTATTTAAATTATTTTAAACAAGAGTCAAACAGATTGCACATTTCTAGCTTCAAAATTTGCACCAGTTGAACTTGGAATTAATTTTTGGTAACTAAAGGCAGCATCTTGATTTTCAGAAACTTCCTTGGGGAATAGTCTTAGAACTGTCTTTCCTGCCCTAGATCCCTCTCTGGTTGCACAGAAATCTGGCAAAGCTCCTGCAGATGTGTGAGGTTTCATTCCTTTTTGAAAATTCTTACCTTTTTCACTCTTAATTTGAGATTGGCTATTCAGGAAATTGAAGTCAATTTTTAATAAACAATACTCAGGATATGGCAAAGATCTTATATCATGTAAAGTGTTGAATCAGACCCTACACCCCTTTCTCCCAGACTTAAGTTTTTACACAGCATGTCTAAACAAATGAATTTGTAAAGGTGATGGGCAAGCACTTTGAACCAGTGTGCCTCCCTGAATCCTACCTCCCTTTTACTGGGGGGCTGCAGAAGGAGGCTGCATTTGAGCAGAACACCGAATGGCGTGGAGGCAGACAGTGCTCAGCCTAAGCAAACCAGGCTCAAAGGAAGCTCTGACTGCTGCTTCCCATGTGACTGTGCTGAAGTTATTCCAAAGTGTAAAGTTATGGTTGAACCTGCTTCATAATAACCATGTCCAGGAATAATTTGAACAGACACTGTTTTAAAGAGTTGAGCATTATAATTTATGTTTACCATGGAAGTTTTTCCCCTCTTGCAAATTATTCTAAATGTTTCCCAGGTTGCAGGACACATTGATGGTGTTATTTTCTTGTTTTGTTATACTTGCTGCCTCAAAGCATAAAACATGCATGCTACCTCCCATAATTCAAGATCTGTCATAAGCAGATCTTTAGCTAAATTTCCACTTTTGGTTGGTTGACATTTTTTGTTTCGTTCTGTTTTTAAGAATAAGGAAAGCTATACTATATGTGGGTATTATAGTCACAGTCTGTTTGTTCTTTCTGTCTGCAGCTCCCTTCAACTCTTTGAATATTTTTAATCTGTATTACGAAAGAGTCAGGCACTTTACTTGCCCTTGAGCATATAGCATATGTTCACAGAAAGGCACCTGAATGACCCTGTGGAGATCCTCTCTGTGACTTCTCTTTTGCAATCCCTTTTGCACTCTCACAAAATATGGCCAGAAATGGAAAATTGCAGCAATGTGGTGGCAGCCTGCAGCTTCTGTGTGGTATGGAGCTGGCTGCAGCAGGCTATAAAATATGACCCTTGTGTTTCAGATGATCCTCCCTCCCTTTTCCTCTTCTGTTAATTTACTTGGAAATACGAATTTATGTGCATCAAGACAATGCAATACTATAGGTAAGGCTTCCAGTCAGTCTTATGCACCAGTCAGTACGAGAATTTTAGCTTTATATTCCTCTAGGCATGTAGCTCACTGCGCAGCATTACTTTTCCACTGCAGTTATCCATTAGCTTAAGACTTTCATAACCCAGGAGGACACTTAAATCTCTCTTCAATCATTATGCCTCTGAACACTTTCCCCTAATGTCTTGGCTTTCTTTTGGAATCTTTTGTCTTACAATTTTTATCCTGCGTTTACCTGCATGGAATTGCATTTGCCATCATACAAGAATTTTCCTGAATTGCTCTAACCCTGTTTATTCTTGATGGTTAAGGTGATGCCATGTGGGGAGATAGAAAAGTATGTACTGTACTCCTCAACCATCTGTCAGATACAGAGAATGCTGAACTTAGTGCAGCTCGGCTTTCTGACTGTCCCTGCGTGCATCTTGATACAAAGCATGTGGGGATCCCCCAAAACTTTGGTACCTAAATTCTGCCGAGTCACACTCTCTTTCATTTTTGCTTCCTGACACCATGGACTGTCTCATTCCTTAGCAAGGGAGAGGATTGCTGCGGCAGAAACCAGCCTGAACCATGCTGACAGATCCAACAAGAAAGCAAAACAGCAAGGGTAGTGCCAGCAGGGCACTGTGTACAACTGCACCCACTGGGCTTTGCTTAGGCTCTCTCGCATAGATGTTGACCTGAAAACATTCTCAGAAATTGTCATTAAAGTCATGTGGATTTGCTTATGCATGATCTTTTTTTAAAACAACAAAACAATTTGTGCTGTCTCCAGAATTCATAGGAGCCAGCTATTTCAGAGTGTTATTTACTTTTGTGATGTTTATCTTTCGCCCACTGGTGGGTGTGAACATCACTGGTTTTACAGTGTGCAGAGCAACGACCTAGGACTATTTTTACATTAGACTTTTTTTGCCATTTTAGTTTACACAAACTTTTCTTTTAAGGATCCGTCAGAGCTATAAAAACAATATAGCACAATCTGATGCTTCACAGTTAAGATGAGGAAATGAAAACACCCTATGTTTTTCATTTTAGAATTAAGTACTATGTGAAATAACCAGTTTAAGGCATACAGTATGAATGATTTCAAGTATTTCATTCGACTCATTTTTCTCTCACATTTTTGATCAATAAGGCAATGTCAAAATAGAATAAACCTGGCATTTTAAATCAGGGATGAATTAAATGAAATCCTAATGATTTAGAGTAGCTTACTCATCTCTCTGTAAGTGTGGATATTACTTGACATATTGTATGCATATATCATCCTTTTCCTATGATATATTTTTAATCGTTTAGCTTGAAATTATTTTCTTCTTCCGCTCCCCTCAGCCGGGTGAGAGTTCCTATTCACAATAATTCACTGATAAAGGTGCTTTACATAGCCAATACTTAAAATTCTTGTACAGCCATAACTTTATCTTCTAGAAGAGTGGGATTTTGTTTGTGATCATTTTTTTATTAAAAAGTAAATTGATACTCATTAAAAGCTTATTTACTGTCTGACCCTTTATTTGAAGGGCATATGACTATGAGGTCGTTAAATGTACGTGTCCTTAGAAACACAATTTCTGCGCATAAGAATAAAGACAACGTTAGCTAGTGTGACTTCACCTCTGACCTGCAGAGCAGAAAGTCAGAATCAAGTTCTTCATCTGGTGGAGCGTTAGCAGCCATCCTTGAGATTGCAAAGATGTGCTTGCTGAGGGAAAGTTCTTTGTGTGTTATACTGTTTACCTGAGGGTTATATTCAAGACACTCTCTGAACAGCTTGGCTGATTATTGAAAAATGCCTTATAGTAACTTCCAGCGTAACTTGATCGATATTAGTGCACAGCTTTACATGGGAGGGAGGGAGCTACTTAAACATCGAGAGCCTCCGGGATAAACCGCGAATGAAAAAATAATGCAGAACAAATATGTTGAAGGGTTCAAGAGAGAAGAGTATCT
>NW_009610039.1:0-7244 GCF_000690535.1 Cariama cristata
CTTGTTCTTGCTGAACCTCATGCTGTTGGGCTTGGCCCATCTATCTCCTTGGCTTCAATCTGGAGATCTCCAGTGTTCTCAAGTCACTGGCTTTTCATTTTCATTAATTCCAGTAGCTTTTGAGTTAGAACTTTGATGTCCTGAAATATGTAATGGACTCTGATCTCACAGAACTTCGTGTCCTGCAAATAGTGAATTAAATGTTAAAACCAAGCAACCAACAAACACAAAAGCAACAAGCAAGCTTGCTTTCACCTCAGGGTGCCTGTCGTGGGGTTGCCATGAACCTAAGGCTGGAGAGAAATCTATGGGAACAAAGAGTGGCCTCTGCATTTCACAGAGAGGAAGGTTGCTCCCATCTCTGTGTGACAGAACATGCTGTCCATTGTCCAGGTGATTTTTTTAGTGCCCAGGCAATTTTAAATGATTTTAACTTTACTATGGCCTGATAATGTTCCCAGTCAGATCATTTCCTGATCAACTACATTTTCTCTCTTCATAGAATCATAATGGTTGGAAGAGACCTCAAAGATCATCAAGTCCAACTGTATACCTGATGCCACCATACCCACTAAACCATGTCTTGAAGCACCACATCTAAACATTTTTTGAACACCTCCAAGGATGGTGACTCCACCACCTCCCTGGGGAGCCTGTTCCAATGCCTGACAACTCTAACAGTGAAGAAGTTCTTTCTAATGTCGAGCCTGAACCTCCCCTGGCGCAACTTTAGACCATTTCCTCTCGTCCTATCGCTAATTACCGGGGAGAAGAGCCCAACCCCCGCCTTGCTACAATCTCCTTTCAGGTAGTTGTAGAGGGCAATCAGGTCTCCCCTCAGCCTCCTTTTCTCCAGACTAAACAACCCCAGCTCCCTCAGCCGCTCCTGGTAAGGCTTTTTCTCCAGGCCCTTTACCAGCTTTGTCGCTCTTCTCTGGACACGCTCCAGCAGCTCAATGTCCTTCTTGTAGTGAGGGGCCCAAAACTGAACACAGTATTCGAGGTGCAGCCTCACCAGCGAATTCATAATTTATCCTGCCATTATCTAGCCTACAGTTTGTAGCATCATAGAATCATTTAGGTTGGAAAACACTTTTAAGATCATCAAGTCCAACCATTAACCTAGCACTGCCAAGCCCACCACTAAACCATGTCCCTAAGCACCACACCTACATGTCTTTTAAATACCTCCAGGGATGGTGACTCAATCACTTCCCTGGGCAGCCTGTTCCTGTGCTTAACAACCTTTTCAGTGAAGAAATTCTTCCTAATATCCAATCTAAACCTCCCCTGGCACAACCTGAGGCCACTTCCTCTTGTCCTATTGCTCGTTATTTGGGAGAAGAGACCGACCCCCACCTGGCTACAACCTCCTTTCAGGTCATTGCAGACAGCAATAAAGTCTCTCTTCAGTACTAACAACAAAAACTCTCCAAGTCTGCTGCCTGTCTTCCATGCGACTGTCAACGATATATCATTCAGTCACTTGAGTCCTTCCATTTTCAAATCAACTTAGTAGAATAAATTGTTCAATGCAATGACAGGCATTTTAAAAGGACTAGATAATTTGAAACATAGGAAGTTTGACTTTGCTGGGTGTTGGGTACTTGAAAGTGAGGCAGCTAATTCCCATTAAGGCTACAATAACCAGAACGTAAACCTTTGCGTTCTGTATTGCCGTGGTCACTTATGCGTTGTGTGCCATGGGCTGGACATCTAGTTTTTACACTACTTGTGTTGAGAGCTACATCCATCGCTCAGACGTAAACCTTTGCGTTCTGTATTGCCGTGGTCACTTATGTGTTGTGTGCCATGGGCTGGACATCTAGAGTTTTTACACTACTTGTGTTGAGAGCTACATCCATCGCTTAGCTTTGCCTGTACATCATCATCTCTGTTGGGACTCATGATAACTGCCAGCTACCAAGTGATTCAGAAACACAAGTATGAAATATGTTATGGGGAACCTTTGCCTTCCTTGAGGATTCTGGATCGCATCCATTATTAAAGGCAGAACTGAAAAAGCAGTGGCCCAATCTGCACAGCAAATTCCATCTACTGAAACAGCAGAAACTGGCACTAGTAAAAGCATCTGCACCAAGGAAAGCACAATATCCATCATGGTTAGGCAGCGCTTCCCTGAATTATTTTTAAGGTTTAGAAATCAAGCAAACCTCAGAAAGATGCCAACAACATATTTTTATCTGCAGTTCATATTTCTTAACAGGAAGGCTCCATAAAGAGAGCTGAGAAGGACTAGCTATCAACACAAGAGTGGTGTGTACCGTTTTGCATGTAGTAACATCAGCTTGCAAGACTTGCCCATAATTTATGGACTGCTTGAAAGAACGAACCACTTCCATGGGCAGGGAGAATTGCCCAAAATGGCTAAAAACATATCCAAGATAACAACTGGTGGTCAGGCAGTGGTTTCCAAACAACTACTCAACAGAAGCACTCACATCCTCTTGTGTAGCTGGTCAAGCTTGAGGCCAAGCTCCTGTCGCTGACCCACTGCAATTTCCACCTTTTATTGGTGAGCAGGGAAAGATTCATTTCTCAAAAAAGGAGGCTTGGCTGACTCGTGCTGGTAGGATTTCCGCTGTGGAAATAGGCATGCAGAAGACTGATAACGCGGATGCTGCACACAGAAGGAGTGGCGGAAGGAAGCAGGCCCCTGTTTGTGCAGTGATGCTATTTCTGCTGGGATTTAAAATTGTTCTTTGGAACGAAGTTGAAACGGTCACTATAAATGACTTGCATGAGTGAGTAGTACAGAGCATTTTGGAGGATTATAATTTATGCCGGGCAGGAGCTGTTATGGTTCAGTTTAAGGCACTTAAAATAAGACTTTTGGGAGACAACCAAACCAGTTTCAACTCTGGTAACTTCTCAGTTCAAGACACTCCTAAATTTGTATGTACAGGGTCTGTTCCTGCATGGGGGCCAAGGGCCTTGAACTCCTATTGAAACCACCAGGTCTCAAAGATGCTGTGATGCAATTTGGCACTGTTATGAATAAACCAATGCCCATTAGGAAAGAGTTGGCAGTGCCATGTAGCGTATGACTCTCTACACCCCTTATCAAAATCTGAATTAATTCAACTAAGGGATTTCTTCCCCCAAGGTTTTGTCTTTCACAGAAATCATGTCTTGAAGGAATGGAGAGTTTTTTTCCATGGTACGCTCCTTTGTGCAGATTTAGAAGAATCGATCAACGTATTAAGCCAACTGGGGACAAACCATGTCTCTCTGGACCCAGATGGTCGTGCATGTGCTTCCCAAAGATGGAAGAGAAGGATGGAGAAACCAATCCGTTTCAGCTGAGCAATCAGAAGGGCAGACATGAAGCCCTGTCTTGCCATCTCCCAGGCAGCTTAGGAGTACTTTATAACACAAAGGCACATGTGTATCCTCCTGTCATTTTGTAAATTACACAGTGGATATCTCTCCCTTCTCAGAGAAATTTTTGAACATTATGAGATTGATTTCTAACTTTTTAGAATATTGCTTCTCTAATTCTTACATATTTTTCTTTGCTCAGTTTTATCCCTATTACTTAAGTTCAAAACCTTCTTAGAACGTGCAGTACAAGCCCGCCTCCTCTTTAATCTTTGTATCCTTTAAATATTTACAGGTGGTTTTCATATTCCCCTCCAGTTATCATTTAGCCAGTGTTACTCTGTATCTCTTCAAACTTAGCACCCTTGGAAGGGCACGCAAGGCCAAATTCTGCTCTCAGTTACATCTGTGTAATTTTGGAGTAAGCCAACTTTAGTAGACTTCGAATTCACACTGGCAAAACTCAGAGCAAAAGGTGATCCCTAAAAAAAGGTGACTGCTAAATAAAAAGCAGGAAGACAATCAAAACTAGTATCACATCCTGCGGGTCCCAGACTGCACAAGGTTGGTGGTTTTTTCTATCACAATATCTTTTGCTGCATACCCTGGAGTGAAAATTTAGAAGATGTTGTGAACTGCAACAGCCATCTGAAATATGCCAGGATCTACCATGGCTCTTCTGAGAAGTGCAGATATAGTACATCATTATGTGCTATTCCGGGCCAAGTTCTTTTATGATTTATCACTACTAGTTTTTGGGTTTTTTCTATGTTACATAGAATATTTGATATAGATACTTCATATGTATACATCTGTGTTACAAACATGACACAAGAACCTCGTTTTGTTCTGTGACTTTTTCTTTCCTATGGGTATTGGTAATTATCCCCAGTAGAGAAAATTTCTCCGCCTTTTCTCAGCTCTGCATAGGGCTGGTCCAAAGCACTGTTCCATGCCAGTTCTGAAAGCAGGGAAACTAGTCAGTGAGACAAGAACTACACATTATGTACTACAGTCCATAGGGCATTTTCTAATGAAAAAAACATACTTCATATGGGAAGAAAGTGCCCAAAGGAAGTTTTGCTTGCTAAAGCTATCTCATCTTCCCCAAGCTGCACTTGCCACCCCACTCTTTATGCTATCTTCTACCACCTCTTGTGTCTTTTTTGTGGCCTGCTCAGTCCATTCTGCTACCTTCTACTAAACATATAATGAGTATTTCATGGTCTGCAAAATTACATCAGTTACTTCCCAGCCATAACATTTGGACTTGTCTAAATTGTGTTGCTGTTCCAGCTGACTTCCCTGTACCATCATCCTTCCTTCTGTCACAGCCACATTAGAGACTGCTAACACAGTCAATGTTTTTCCTGGTTGAAAGGCATCATTAAATTTGGCAAAAAAAGAGCTGACTATTCACTGACTACAAGTTGCTCTGGGCTGTTTCACACTGCATTCTTCCACTTGGTTTATTTTCCTTACGCTTTGCCTTTTTGCACCCTTATTAGGATTAGTGGGTGCCGTCCATTTCTTGTCCACTCAGCCCCGCTATTTCAGGTATGATACCTGTTGCTGTATGAACTGCCATCACCTCTGCAGGTCATCCACTTTCCCAGCCTTCCCACAGGCCTAATGACAGGGACCACCTCCCAGGAGACCAGTAGAAGTTCTCTCCTCATCCACAGACAGCAGCCACCTTCTGCATAGAATCACAGAATCATTTAGATTGGAAAGGACCTTTAAAATCATCAAGTCCCACCATAAACCTAACATGGCCAAGTCCACCACTAAACCATGTCCCTAAGCACCACATCTACACGTCTTTTAAATGCCTCCAGGGATGGTGACTCCACCACTTCCCTAGGAAGCCTGTTCCAGTGCTTGACAACTCTTTCAGTGAAGAAATTCTTCCTAATATCCAATCTAAACCTCCCCGGTGCAACGTGAGGCCATTTCCTCTCATCCTGTTGTTACTTGGGAGAAAAGACTGACCCCCACCTGGCTACAACATCCTTTCAGGTCATTGTAGAGAGCGATAAGGTATCCTCTCGGCTTCCTCCTCTCCAGGCTAAACAACCCCAGCTCCCTCAGCCACTCGTCATAAGACTCAGTGGGACTCACTGACTCATAAGACTCGATGGGATGCATTACTCAATGGGACGTAGGCAACGGACTAAACATTTTTCCTTACCCAAGGTATGCTGATACATCTGTCTGAGCTGATGGGTGGGTCACTCCTGCTGTACACAGCATCCTCTGTAATGATACTGTTGGTAAGTCCTCCTAAGTGACGGACTTCGGATGTGACACTTTGTATGGCACAGCCTATATCACAAGGCAGAGCTTGTGAGACTCACTTCAGATCTTAGGTTGACTCTTTTCAATGGCTCTTCTCTTTTGGAGCCTTTACTTACAAAGGGTGAACACTGTTTTTCTCTCTTTGCAGGATTTTCTGACAGACATGGAAATGGAAATAAAGAACTATGAACCACCTTTCCTTACCCAGAATCCAGCCTCATCTCCAAGAAATATTCTTAAAAAGAGGTTATGGGTTCCTCTATAGCCTAAAAATCACCTGGACAGCCTGTACCATGTGCAAAGAAAGAAGTTAGCACATTCCAAATGGGAATTAAGATGCAATTTATATGCCTACTTCAGAAGCTGTGAGCCTGTCACCCACCCTTAGCCTGTAGTCACTCACAGAAGTGCTTGGTACTGAAGCATGGGAATGTAAATTTTCCCAGGAACTTAAATGCTCTGTTGCTGGGTATTCATAAACTCATCTCCATGTCAAGAATAACAAGCACATAAGCAACTGAGGCAACTGGCTATGTCCGAGCTTGTTCAGATGATCACTTTGTTTGCCTTCACCACACACGCTTTCTAGGGCTCAACCCAGTCGATGTGCCAAGTCTCTGATGTGCATCTGGGCAAACACTGCCGTTGTATGAAGGTCCCCACTTAAGATAAAACCCATCCATTTGAGCACTTGCTCAGCATGCTCAACACCACAGTTCAGTTTGCTTTTTTACCTGACAGGATTCAACACCACATTTGCTATCAAGCTACAGGCTTTGCTGACAGAGGGGTATTACCCCTTTTGCCTGTCGGAGCTGTTTGGTGCCCATTTTGCCAGCAAGCACATGGGGGACCACAGCTTGTGGCAGATGAACAGATCCCATCTGCTTACCATGCTACCTGTAACCGCTAGACTTCTTTGCTTTCTAGGTTTAATCCAGCTTTCCAGAGTAATTTTGCTAACAAATAGCTTAAGCCATTAGCAGGGCAGCCTATGCTCTTCTAAGAACTCCCTCACATACAGAACGCCATCCTGTCGGTGGAGGTGGTCCCTTCGTTCTCTCAAGTGTAATGAATTTTACCAGGGTACTCAGTTCATCACTGTCTTGCTTCTGATGACTGTCATGGCTGGTCTCCAAGTGCTACTCCCTGTGATGCTTTGTTCCACTCGCTTCTAAATGTAGGGGTAAGATTACAACTCAGTGTTTAAATGCTGTTATAGCATAAAGTCAAGCCCTTCAACTTACACAACCAGAAATAAGGTTGTTTGTACTTGTGCATAATGATATATTCTTCTAATTCTGTGGTCCCATGGGACCACAATTCTCTGGTTGCTACCGACTTCTACCATATCCAGAATATAGTATGAAGCAATAAATTTATTTTTACACAGCACTGATGGTCTGTCCAGATACCTCAATGAGGCAAAGATACAAGAAGAGGACAGACCTCTCTTTACACAGCTGACCTGCTCTGAATACCAGGGAACAGCACTGTATTTTTGGATATAGTACAGGCAAGAAACAAAGAATAAATGTAGCATGCAAGACTAATGCTCAAAATACTACACAAGCACAAATTAAACTTTCCTGTAATGAAGGGAA